>NC_034604.1:795801-820685 GCF_900095145.1 Mus pahari | reverse complement strand
CTGACTCCTGCTTATCATAGGATCCCCGGGATGTGCCTTAAGGACTGTGGACCTCTGACTCCTGCTTACACCTTTTACCTCTTGCCGAGATGAGTAGTTACATTCTGCCACATGTTCCCAGAATGCTGTGCTACCACAGCCCCAAAGCTTATGAACTGGTCATGAATTGGAACCTCCAAATCTGTAAGCTGAAAACATTTTCTCTTTATAAGTCAATGAACTCAGAGATCTCATTATGGTGCTGGAAAGCTTACAAGCACAACTCCTCATAGAATTAAGATTGGATGTGAATAGCCTGTTCCTCCTATACTGAGATATACTGACATATACTGGCATAAACTAAGAGAAATGATCTACTTATTGTTATGTTTGAGATATGGCGTAGCCCATTTGGCCTAGAACATGTTTCTCAGGATGGCCTTGTACTAATGATCCTCCAGTCCCTGTCTTCCCTTAAGGATTGTAGACACGTGCTACTGTACAAGGCTGGTAGTGAGGTTTCTGACATTGCTAGACCCCTGTGGAAACCACTGCATCACTTCAATGACCAAAATGGCTAAGTCTGAGAGTACTATATAGAAACGTAGAGATCCTGTCACATCACACAAAGTCAAGGAGGCTCACTGGTGGTGAAGCCCTGAGTCCGGTGGGCTCGGCAAAGGCCCCTGACTGACTTGATTTATCTAGTACCAGACAGATGAACAGAGCATATGGAAGCCTCATAAAATAACCAGAGATGGATTAGTAGTAAATCATGACTCATTTCTGTGTCACAGCACTTGCCACATTCTCCTATGGCTATCCTGCTTCTGCCTCTGCTATTTTGGACAAAAGAGGCTACAATTACCATGTAAGCTCATTGCAAAAACTCCAATCACAGATGAAAGAGCAATTAAACCACAGCAAAGAATTGTTATTTGTCTTCCATATGTTTCTAAAAGTGGCCACTTTTAGGTCAGGATTCTCCACTAGTCAGTTAACACACTATATGTCTTAACAGCATGCCTTTGATTTGTGTAGGGTTCTTATCTGTGAGTTTCCTGAGGTTGGGGGGGGGGCAGTCGACCATGCCACCAGACAGAAAACTTGGGAAGGTTGAACAGATTCAGAAACCCCAGTAATTCTCATATCTGAAAATGGTAGGTGTTTAATCTATTCTCAACCAGGTTCCTGTCCTGGAACACATGACCATGGCACCCACTGAGAGGAGTATAACAATCAATCCTGAAGGGGCAGTAACCTAAACCCCTCCACATGCAGATGAGGCACCCCTAATATCTCAGACCAAACCAATAGAAAACATCTGCCTATCTATCTATCTATCTATCTATCTATCTATCTATCTATCTATCTATCTATCTATCTATCTATCTATATATCTATCTATCTATCTATAGGCCCTATCTACATGGAATAAAGTGCATGAGTTAGTTCATCAAAGATCATCTGAGAGTGTCTGTCTGATAGAGTCATAACACCCTGGGAAAGAGAATTCTCTCCTGGAGCTTTCATTGTTGGAAGCTGCTGGAGCCCACTGCAGTCACTTCCCTCTCAGTGGCCCGACCTTGGCTTCTAGCCGTCCACTACCTACAGCCAACCTGCTGTGCCTAGTCTTCCCATCACATCCTGTTGCCTGCCACTGCAGATCCCCTTGGATAGTCCCCAGTATGCAGACTGGCAGTTGTGGCTGAGCACTGGGACGGCAGAGTAGCCCTTCTATATGGTAGGATGGGCCCCATGATCAAAAGGCTAGGCTACCAATCACAGTTCACAGTGCTGCCTCTGAAATAAAGAAGCAGGAAAAAGTTTGATTTCAACATATTTCGGTTCATAGTTATTTATTGCATACATTTATATATTATATAAGAGGAATATTTTTATATGTAAAAGGAATTGAGATGTTAAGAATGCCTGCTCTGGGGACTGGAGAGATGGCTCAGTGCTTTAGAGTACTTGCTGATCTTACAGAGTACTGGGGTTCAGTTCCCAGCAACCACACGACATCTTACAACCACCCATAGCTCCAGTTCCAGGTGATTCAGTTCTATTCTGACTCTCGTGGCTACAGGAACTCACATGGTACATGTTCACACATGTTCACTCACACACATACAGAGGCAAAATATATACCTAAAATAAGTCTAAAATTAATGCAGGCTCTGGAATCAGATTGCAAAATATGGCTGCTTGGTTCTGTTACTCTGGTCACAGGACAATGTGGTGGAAGACCGTGACAGAGGCCTGATCACTCCAGGGTGTCCAGGAAATGAAGTTAGGAAAAATGTAATAATGGCAGAGCCTTCTTTAATGGGTTAATGCATGTATGCAGTTAGAAAAATACCAGGCATGCAAGAAGAAAGAAACACATGTTGGCTATCATCATTAATAGAGATCAGTCCTGTTACTATCACCACATTGAAAGACAAGTCTTAGGAAGGAGCTGCTTGCAGACTTGTCAGTTATGGTAATGAAGAACTATGAAATCATTCAAGATGGAGACCCACTGCTCAGTGATCTCTGAGATATTTCCTAGTAAATACTTCTCACACTGATAGAGTGGACTGAGGCTGTCTGTATGCACTTGGCAGTGACAGACTAAATCTGACCTAACTCCTATTCCCAAGCCGGCTGAGCTGTTTGGTTTCAAGTCAGCAGGTCTGCTGGCTGAGTTCCGCTCTGCCTATAGGTGGATGGTTGGACCCAACTCAAATTCTTTATGTGTGTCCTTTGTGGCACAAGCATCTGGCTCTGGGCCTTTTGGATTATTCTGATATTTGTGGTATTTGGTACATGCAAATTGAATCTTCTCTAGGGTCCCAAACTCTTCAGAATACTTCGTACACAGAGCTCAGGACAGTAGGATAGCATCCATTACTCCATGAATGAAATACTAATTTGCTAACATTTGTACTATACCACAGACTTCTTCAGTTGTGCATGCCATACCCCTGGAGCATGAGTGCGTGCGTGTGTGCATGTTTGTGTGTGTATTCAGTCCTGCAAGCCCACTGCATTTATGCCCCTCCATGCCCTAAATGGCTGGCCATTGGTAAACTTCATTACTTTGCCAGTATCTTTGTAACCCTTCCCCATTTTTATTGTCCTAAGGTGGCATGTCATATTAGCCATTTTCATTTTTTTTCTTGCTCCAAGAAAAATGCAGAAAGAGCTTGCTTGCCCTATGGCTGAACTCTGCACAGCTTCTTGAAAGGAAAATGTCTGTGTGACATGAATTTTTCCATCATTCAATCCAACTGTGCACTCCCAGAGTAGGAAAAGTCAGAAAATTAGCAGACACACCGGGGCTGGCTTCTAATCCTGATGGAATGAAACTGCCAATCAACCACTTCTGGTCCTGGGCATGGTATCTCTAGGGGGAATCCTTGCTAACATTTCTCTTAGCAGGTGGAATCGAAGTTCTGAGGGAACAGGCCAAGGGTCTCTGGTCCCCTTTCTGTCATTTATTTATTACATCTGAGGTTTAGAATAATCATGTGTTTAAAATTCCAGCCAGCGCTTCTATTTCCTCTATGTCGGCAGGTTTCAAGGGTGAGACTCTATTGTACAGTTTAGATTAGGAGGGGAAAAAAAATCACAATAAGTAGTCTAGATTCTTGAAGTTTATAAATTAAAGAAAACTAGCTATAAACAAATAAGAAAACCATGAAAATGAAATTTTTTAAGAAGGAGGTTTCCAGGTTGTAATGTGCTTTGACTTTCAGATTATAAGTCTGGACCTAGAGGGTTACCTTGCTACGATCTAATATGTAGTTCAAAGGTTGACTCTAAAAAGATACTCACCAAGTGTTTTTGAATGAATGTTTGTGATCAAGTTGTTTATTCTAAGAGGCCACTAACAGAGTTTGGCAATATTCCTCTCTCATCTCAACATCTAAGCTGGAGGGCCATAAGTCTCAACCCAATTTAAACTACATAGAGAGTTTAGAGTTAACCTGTACTATACAGCTAGATTCTGGGGGTAGGGGTGGGTGGGGTTAGCTTACCTAGCAATTATGAAGTCCTAGGTTTGATCTCTAGCACTGTATAAAACTAGGCCAGGTGGCACATGCCTGTAACCCTAGTTTTCGGGGAGGGTAGGGGGTGGGAATAGGGGGAAGATTCAGGAGCTCAAGGTCATTCTTAGCTACATAGCAAGTTGTGGTCAGTTTGAACTATGAAAGGCTGTATCAGAAAGGATGGAGAGAGAGGGAGGGTGGGGTGGGGGGAGGGAGGGAGAGAGAGGAAAGAAAGGGGTTCTCAGTAGGTGGCACCTCCTGCTGATCAGACTTGTCAGCATTATACTGAGTTAATAGGACACATCTATGGAACTTGAGCTAGCAAATGAACAATAAGCTCCCAATTAACTTGAGGTTGCAACCTTCCACAGAGCAGCCCCCATCTAGGTACAGTGACAAGGCCATTCGTCACATCTCTTTCTGGATATAGCACTCACCTAGTGCAGTCCACAATTATAAAGTTCTGCTCTTGCCCAACATCCTTCTAACAAATTAATTGCAATGAGGACTTGTGTTCTCACGGGAAGAACTTGATGAAGGGCTACTTGCCTCACTCAGACATGGCTATTCTTTTCACAGTCTCTAGGGGATAAAGGTTCTCTATGACTACAGTCAAAGCCCCCCTGCTTCTTCAAAGCTTTGTGCTCAAGAACCTGGTCCTTACTCTGTTAAACAGGATTGATCTGGTTTCCTATAGAACCCAACTCACCCTATAGGTCTGACTCCACTTGGCATGCTACAGGATTTTACACATTCTAACATTTTTTTTCTTTTCTTTTCTTTTCTTTTCTTTTCTTTTCTTTTCTTTTCTTTTCTTTTCTTTTCTTTTCTTTTCTTTTCTTTTCTTTTCTTTTCTTTCTTTCTTTCTTTTTTTTTTTTTTTTTGACAAATGAGAATACTGACTGAAAATCTGAGTTTTCACGGCAGAGTTCATGCCACTATCAGAGCTGCATGGGAAAAATCCAGGCTTTAAGACTGCAGAGAAATTACACTTGCCAACTCAGATGTGGTAATAATATTTGATATTAACTCAAGCAAGCATTCCACTGATGTTAAAAGGGGGTGATTATTTCTAATTTCATTTGGGGGTTTGGGAAAACTCTTGTCTCTTCAGATTTTTCCTTTGGCTGGCAACAAGGTTTGGGAAGCATTTGAATCTCCTGTCTACATTTTTTTCCCCTCCAAGATCCATTCATTTTTCCTGGCCATTTCCAACTAACCAGAAGGAAAAGACAAGCAAGAAAGGAGCCTAGACTCATGTTCTTTTTTTTTTTTTTTTCAAGGCTGCTGTTGTGGAAGGATTCCTGGGAGATCTTAAGAGTTGCAGAACAGAGGCTTGAGGTTTCTCTGAATTTAAACTGGTGAACTTTCCCTTTGCCCCATGAGAAAGCAAGGTGAGATTCAACTTGGGTTCCACTTAAGAGAACATCAGCTAGTTGGCTTTGGGATCATACAGGGCCCTTTGGCTATCCTTGGACTGAGGAATTCTTGCCCTCTATGGTATTGTTCTGTGGTATTCAGAGTCAATGTAGAATCCCATTCACGCTAGCAAAGTCATGCACCACTGGACTATCTCCCAGGTCTTTAAAAATGTCTCTTTGTGGTGTGTGTGTGTGTGTGTGTGTGTGTGTGTCTGTGTCTGTGTCTGTCTGTGTACATGTATGCATGTGTCTGCGTGTGTATATAAATATGTGCATGTGTGGAGGGGCATGTTGTGTGGTGTGTGTGTGTGTGTGTCTGTCTGTCTGTCTGTCTGTCTGTGTACATGTATGCATGTGTCTGTGTGTGTATATAAATATGTGCATGTGTGGAGGGGCATGTTGTGTGGTGTGTGTGTGTGTGTGTGTGTGTGTGTGTGTTACACAAATCCAAGTGTATGGGGTGTATAACTTTGTGCCCTCACACTCATATGGAAGCCAGAGGAGGAGGATGTATGTCTTCTGCCATCCCTCTCCAATTTGTTGTCTCTCTGTTTCCCTCACTCTGTCTCTGCCTCGGCCTGTTCTCCCCAAGTATCTGAACTAGAAGCTTCCCATTTTGGTTAGACTGGTTGGTCAGAAAGCTTCCAAGGTCCACTTCTTTGTACCCTTCAGCCCTGTGGTTGTCGGCACACTCAGCCATGCCTGGCTTCAGTCTCTTTTAACCTTTTATTTTGAGACAGTGTCTCTAAGTTACACAGCTGGCCTTGAGCTCAGCCTGTAGTCCAGACAGGCCTTGAGCAAGGCCTGCTCTACCAGGCCTGACTTGTTCTTTACATTTTAAAAATGTGGTTATTCATAATGGGAAAATTCAAAAATCTATTGAAAACATTGCATATTGTTTGACTTTTTTTTCTCTCTGAAAGATATTTCCTTGCTGTTTCTCAAAGGCAGTCACCTCAACTTGTTATGGGTTTAGATGCCTCTGTGGAGTCTTTTCCTGTGCTTTTAAACACACCACAGTCTGTGACCCTGCACATAGATGTGCAAAGTAAAGCCAAACCTAAAGAGCTGAAGTCCAGCCCTTCACACTGTGTGAGAAACTTGAGACTTTAGGAGAGTGAGGATGATTCGAAATCCTGAAAATATTGGTTTAGAAAATCCAAGGACTGAACTTGGGTTTAGACAACACCCTTCCTCTTGCCACAGCTCTGCCCAAAGGGGACACTCCTGGTGCCTGAGAATCAACTGCAGAGCCGGGTTGGCAACAGCTTGTTTTCCCTAACCTCAGTGCAAGGTGAAGAATAAAGGCCCTTGGAATCTGCCCCAGAGATCTAAACGGAAAATCTAATGCCTCTTTGCCCTCGCCCCTTAGGAAAATATGCACAGTGTGCTGTCACTGGCCCCAGGGAATATCCCTAACTTTGGAGACACAGTACAAGTGATGACTTTATTTTTAATTTCTGAAATAAAATTTTAAGATCCTACATAAGAAAAGCAATCCCAGTCTGAACCCTTTTGCCTCCACAGTGTACATACGGAGTCTTTTCTTGTTCTGTATCATTAAGGACTTACATTATAACAAGACACCTCAGCCTATGTATATAATTAATTTATACCCAAAAGGCATGAATTCAACATGATTCTTCACTAATTCGGTTTGTTTTGTGTCATGGTATAGATGGTATAAATGGTGCTTCTGCATTTACCACTTGGACCCATGTCCTGTGTCAGGAACTGAAATGAGGGATTCCATCAAATGTGTTTTTATTTCAGCATGTGCTAGCTCTTGTATTTGTGGGAGACAAAGTTCCAGTAACTTTCTTTCATGCCTGCCAGAGTATCTTAAAGACTACACGTCTTTAAGAGTTAGAAGGGCTGGGAGCCGGAGACTTTAAATACCAGCTGGGAGCGTCATAGGGGCCCCACTGCCTCCTTTCCCTCATAAAACTGCTATCTCTGTCAATCTGTGTTTATTTTTCTCCTACGTTTTAATTTGCTTAATGGACTTTGGCTGAAGATTTCCCTTAAGGTCTCAGGAAAGTCAAGTCTAGTAAACCCCTAAGGACTGAGCTGTCACAGCAGAGCACTTTGGGTGATTATTTTGTCTGACTTTCATCACGTTTGCTTCAGAAACAATGGCTGCAGAGTAGGTTGGACTGTGCCCTGCCACTTAGGATCCTGGGAAGCAGTAGACAGCATTCGGCTCCTTCTCCTCCCTGTACTCTTCCCTGTCTTCCCAGCTCCCACACCCATGTCTTCCTCTCTCAGGATCCTGGTCTCTCTCCGTTCACCTCCTCTGTGAGTCTCTTCACACTCAGAGATGTCACTCTAAGTAACATTAGAAAAGAGCTTTGGTTGTTGTTACAGAATTTATTCAGAACTAAATGATTTGATGGGACTGAGCTCTGGGATACAAAGTTGATGAAGGGTTGTTGATATATTTAAGGAAACAAGGTGACTACAGTGTGCAGAAGTAAACTGAGGAAGGTTGTATAAATTGTTTTCAGCTAATGCTCCTCAGGCCTGAGGACTCATAGCAAGGTTGAATGGAGGCTGCTAAGCAGGTGTGCTAGTGGAATCGGGCTCCTGGAGACGCTCTGCTCTTTTGTTTGTGGCTGTGGGTTTGCCAGTCTTTCCTGATCGCTTATGTTTTCAGGTAAACCTCACCTGAGGGCCATCCCTCTATGGCTTCCTGGCCTCTGTGTTGCCACATCAGACACAATCTGTTCTATCTTGCCCCCAGAACTCTCCTTTGGCATCCTGAGTGCTGTAAGAGTTAGCAGGGTTTACAGGCTTGGCCCTTCACCTGTGTGGACTGTCACCTCAGAATCTGATGCAAACCATGGCTGACACACAAATTCCCCAGTGCTACAGGGCTTCACTCCAAAGCAGCTGTACATGAAGAGGTCATGCAGATGGCCGGGACAACTTCTGGCTTGGCATCTGTACATGAAGAGGTCATGCAGATGGCCGGGACAACTTCTGGCTTGGGGAATCCTGTTTCATTCCTACACCTAGCAGATTCTCTGAAACCAAATCCTGTTCCATCTTATCACTCATCTTATCACTTAGAGAATTGTGCACTGGCTGAGAGCTAAACCTGCTGGCCTGACCCACATTCATCACCATCTTATCCTTTAAAGAGACACTTGGACCATGCTAGACCCTGGAACATCTCACTAACAGATATACAAAAGACTAACTTCCTTGCTTCTTTCCAGCAGGCATAGTTTGTTTTTCTTTTTGGTAAATATTTGATGTTTTTATATCAATATTTTCTTTGAAATGGGTATATTTTGACCCAATGCCAGGAATACTGTTTTGTGAAAAGAATAACGTCATTTTTAAAAAAACAAATTCTCAGATGTTTTCTTTCACATATTTTATAACAATAAACATTTCTGGAGTAACTCATTCTTTTGAAACATAATTTGAAAAAGAAGTGGACAGAGGGTACATCTCTTTCATGCAGTCTCTAGACTCTAGTCTCTGAAGGAGGCCTCATAAACTGCTCACCATATTTATGATGCATGCTTGACTAGAAAGGATGTAGGGTGAGTCAGGAGGACATTTGTTTTCCAAGACCAAATATCCCTGAGTCTGGAGATGAATTAAAATAATCTTAAAGCTGTGTTCTTTTCTAAATAACAGAGACCTGTGCCCAGGTTGACCCTTCTGGTGGGTAGCTTTTTGGATGTCTCACCCCCTCCTGCATTCTTCCCCCTTAGTCCCCACTGTAGCACTGTCCTGCAGGTTTCACTCTGTTCTGTGCAACCAAGCTTAGTAATAGCTTATAGGGTTAGTCCCTTCCAAGTAAAGTATTAAATTTGAAAGAATTGTCCATGGCTAGAGATTATGAGGAAAAAGTATAGTGAATTGTTGGTTGAGACCTCCAGCCCTAAGTACTGAATAGCTACTACAATCTAGGACTTTCCATTAGCAGACAGCCATCATTAGACTAGCTGGACTACAGCCTGTAAGTCACTGTAATAAATGAATAAATAAATGCTAATTAATGAATTATATATAGTTTATAATTTACTTATTTATATATAAATTACATATAATATATAAAATATATACATATATGTATAAATTTTATATAGAGAGAGAGATCGAGATGCATTAGAGAGACAGAGAGAGAGAGAGAGAGAGAGAGACAGAGAGAGAGACAGAGAGAGACAGAGAGAGAGAGACAGAGAGAGAGAGAGACAGAGAGAGAGAGACTGAGATGCATTGCATCAGATCTGTTCCTCTGGAGAACTCATTTTTAGTCTTTTGAGGAACAGCCCTCTTGATTTTTTCTTATAGTGTCTCTATCAGTTTACATTCTTAGGCAGCAGTGAAGAAGTTTCCTCTTTTCCTATATCCCTGCCAGCACTGTTTTTATTGCATAGTTTTTTTCTCTCCTCATGGTAGTCTGTTTGACTGGGATGAGCTGGAATTTTAAAACAGTTTGAATCTCTATGTCTCTAAAGGACAAGGATGTCCAATACCTTGACACCTTCTCAAGTATTTTTTGGCCACTTGCATTTATTCTTTTGAAAACTTTCCCTCTTCAGCTTGTTAGCTCATTTATTGACTAGGAGATTTGTGGTTTTAATTTTTAAAATCATTCCAGATGATAGCCCTGACCAATGCAGTTTTTGGTTTCATTGGCAGGCTGTCTCTTCATTCTGGTGGTTGGTTCTTTTGCTTTACAACTTTTTTTTTATTTGAAAAAAAATAATGAATGTCATAGATTACCAATGCTGAGATGTAGTAGTGGTAGATTATTTCTTAGAAAAGGAACATAACAAGCTAATTCATCATTAACTTGATTTTCCTTTATCTCCCACTGGTACATAGAAATGAAGAATTAAAGCTATTATGGGAGAAAGTAGAGAGAAATGTGCTGAAGTTTTAAAAATTCCAACTAATAAAGGGGACTATTCATCAAAATGTATTAACAATTGTAAATATACACAGATGATGCTATCCCTGGGCAAGGGGACCTGGGCTGTATAATGAAGTAGCTGAGCAAACCAGGAGAAAGCGACATTTCTCCACGATCTCTGCTTCAGTTCCTGCCTCTAGGTTCCTGTCTTGAGGTACTTATCCTTCTTGCAAGATGTTCATTTTAGTTAGTGTCCAATCACACAACTTAGAAGCAATCTGAGTAAGCCACTGAAGAAATCAAGGGGTAAACTAGCAGATTTCTAGAATCAAATGAAAATGAAAGTAGAGCTCACCAGAACTTCTGGGACACAGTTAAGGCAGTTCTAAGAGGAAAGTTTATAGCCACAAGAGCATATGTTAAAAAAACCAAAAGGGTTTCAAATAAATAGCCTAATGATGCACCTCAAGGTCTTAGGAAAGCAGGCACCCAAACCAAAAGGAGTAGATGGAAAGAAATAATGAATATCAAAGAAGATATTAAAGAAATTCAGACTGAAAAACGATGCACAGAATCAATCTGAGTTGTTTCTTAGGCACAGGTGAGCTGGTCCAAGGGCAAGAGCACAGGGGAGCTGACCCAACCACTTGTCTGCCATGAGGTGTCTTCGGTGTGGGGTTGATGGCCTCTTACCCACCACCACCTGCAGTTGTCAGCAAAACTGGTCTTGGAGAGCAGGCAAGCAGGAGAGCTAGCCCAGCCCCTCACTGGCTGTAGCTCTAGGTGAGAGGAACTAACCTATTCCATTTTAGGATAGGTAGCCATGTTAGGCCTTAAGTTTTAGTTTTCCAGAGAAGCAGACAAGGCTCCTGAGGAGAGCTACAGTGGGTTGTTAGTCCATAGTATCTCTGACATTTGGCTGAGAGTGAGGACGAGCCCTGAGCTGAGTCAGTTCCTGGGACATCTGGCCTAGTGAGATAACAAGCTCCGAACTGGGACAGTTCCTGAAATTTCTCTCAGGCCTGACCAAAAATGGTAAAAGTAATATAGCAACCAACCAGAAATTGTACTAATGTAACTGCTGTAACCTAGCCAATCATGTTAGAGATTACCTAAGTCTTCCAGAAAATTCCCCTATCCCTGCATAAAACGAGGCCTGTGAGCTCCTCTCATGGCTGCCATTTTAATGAATGGCTGACCCCAGCATGCTGATTGTTTCTGCAGAATAAACTCTTTGCCTTTGAGTGTTTATTTGAGTTTGGGGTCTTCCTTCAGTGATTCTTAGAGCTTAACATTGGGATAGCAGCCCCTGCACCTTGCCTAGGCATCACAACAGAGCTGGCCTTGATTGTAAAAGCACTAGTAAGTCAGCTCTGAGAATGGGAGAGTGGTAGACTGGGAGAGCTGGCTTAGACACCTCCAAGGCTGCAGCATTTGGGATAGTGGGCCTGCACATTTACTGGGCTGATGTGACGTGTGGGTGTGGCTGAACCAGCCCCAAGAGCATGAAAGCCAGAGAGTTGACCTTGCTTGTAGCCTATAGAGGCATGGGTTGCCTAGTGTGAGCAGTTCTGGAGAGCTTGTCCTTGTGGTATGGATAAGCGAGAGCCTTTGTGCTGGCCAACTCAGCTATCATCTATGCCCAGGTTCAGGGCTCTGTGGTTGCCTACTCCAAAATCTATATCATCTGTGAATGTTTGGGATACATGAAAGGGCCAGCCCTGCTGATCTAAAGCATGAAGATCTTCAAGGCACAAGACAACAGGAGAATAACGAGGAGTTGGCTCAGTGAGGGTCCAATACTGATGGTGCCACAGAAGCCAGAGACCTTGAACCAGACCAATGACTCATTGCAATGAACATTTGCAAGTCAAAACGTGTGGACAGAGGGATAAACTGTGGGACACACTATGACACACTGCGACTTCTATGAGGTGTTTTCCTAGGATTTGTTGTTGTTTGTTATTTGTGTGTGTTTGTTATTTGCAGAAGGAGGTTGGAAGTTTAAAGGGCAGATATGAGGGGATGGAAAGATAAAGGAGATTGAGTTACATGATGTGAAACTCACAAAAAAGCAACAAAAGGTTTTTAAAAAGGAGTTGTTTCTTTTAAGGAATAACAAGATTGACAAACCACACTAAGCAAAAGATGAAGAAGACCCAAATCAATGAAACTGGACATGATAAAGAGGGTGAAACAACAGGTTCTAATAAATTCCAGATGATCATTGGGAAGAACCTTCAAAATGAATGCATTCTTTGAGAAGTATGACCTGACAAAACTAAACCAAGAAAATATATATGTAAAATCCTGAGCAGAGCTCAGAGCCCCGGGCGGCTCCCCTCCCCACACTACTGATCACTAACTGTAAAGCATCTGATAAAGCCACAGAACAACTCATCCTCGACTGACTGCTGAGGATTTCCACAGATCCACTCCTTTCATGTTTCTTGGCTAATGAGATGAAACATTCACTTATCTCTCTTAATCCTTGTTCTAGGTACCATGTTCAGGTGTGTTATGTTGCAACAATTGGCCTTTTCCCTTATGGTTTCTAAAACATGTGTCATGCTTCAGAATGCCTGTTTTGGTTTGCAGTGCTGGGGATGGACCCAGGGTCAACTGTATTAGAAAACAAAGGCTCCGCCACAGAGCTAAGTCCCCAGCTCCCGACTGTCTTCTTTCTGATCAGTAGCCATGTATAAGATTATAGGGACATGTTATCCCTGGCCTCTTTGGCTTTAAGTGAGTATCTATTTTTAACCAGTCATAAAGTATTTCTAGCCTTTGCTTATCAAAGCTCAGGCTCTGTGCCAGTTATTTGGTTTAGGCAGCGGGGCCTACCTGATAGAGTGTCTTGCATTCCTGAGGGCTGGAGTGACTTCCCTCTAAGGACATGCTCCCAGAAGCATCCCTGCTCCATTTTCATCCATGTGCCAAATTCCTGAGCTTGATACATGTCAAGAGATATTGCACGTGATCGCCAGCTTGTTTTGACTCTGTTTAAAATGTGCAATAAAACTTTGCAGTATGACCAGCATGACCGAGTGTTGGTTTTGAATTTCAAACTACTGAGGTTAACTGTGCTAATAGTTGTCTTTGGAGCTATTTTACAAGCCCAGCCAGGGTCCCTCTCACCAGTATCTCTTTGCAAGCCTGGTCATGCCCCAGGGCTGTCCATGTGAGCTTCTGGGTCCTCAATTCCAGAAGATACATCAGAAGGGTTTAGTAGTATCCTGGGATGCACAATCAAACCCCAATACATATAAATCCTGATTTCTACTAATCCTCTATTCTGGGGGAAGCGACTGAGGAAACATGGCTTTTTCTAGATGCATCTGGTTGGATTAGAGTTTTTCAGGAATATGTAAGCATTTTTGTCCTCCTCACTTGTCAGCTGTCAACCAACTGCTTTCTCCTTCTATTATCTCACTAATCCTAAGGCAAGTGGGGTCAAAGAGAGTGACTGTAACTGCTAGAAAAGGATCTCCTTATTTTGACAAATCTTATTTCTCTTTAAGTTTTATTTCTCATAAATGTTCCCAATGTTTATCTCAGAGAGAGAGAGAGAGAGAGAGAGAGAGAGAGAGAGAGAGAGAGAGAGAGCATGAAAGAGGGATAGATGGGAGACGCAAGGGAGGGAAGGAAAGATGAAGGAAGCAAGAGAGAAGGAAAGAGTAGAGGATACGGATAGATCCTGGAGCTCATCTGACCGCTTTCATAAAATCTTGTGGGAGAGCTCTGTTGCCCATGTGAGACCTCCTGTTAAGAATTTTTGTCTTCTTTAATTTTTTTGGAAATTTTATTTATTTTTATTTTATGCATATTAGTATTTTCCTTAATGTATGTCTGGCCATTGCATGGCTGCAGTGCCTCTGATGGCCAGATGAGGGCCTTTGATGCTCAGGAACTAGAGTTACAGAAAGTTGTGAGTTGCTATGTGGATGCTAGAAAGTGAACGAAGGTCCTTTGGAAGAACAGCCTATGTTTTTAAGCATGGATCCATCTTTCCAGCCCTTTTATTTTATTTCTTTTTTTAAATGTTAAGACAAAGGATTCTCCTGCAAACCTGTAAAGGTTTGTCACTTTCCTAGTAGACGACTTTATAAGGCAGGGCAGCTCACCTGAACACTCATGGAAACAATGTGTCTGAAATCCTTCGCTAAGAAAGCTCTTTGCAAAGCACCAGGATGTGGATGTGGATGTATGCCTGTAGTTCTTGTATTCAAGAGGTGGAGGCAGGGGCACCTAGAGTTCAAGGTCATCCTTACCTTTGTGTCAGTGTGAGTTTGAGGTTAATCTAAGCTTGAGGCTCCATCTCAAAAAACCAAACTTTTAAGTACACCCCTACCCTGTCTGAACATTTCTGAAATCCAGGTCTTGCTGTGTGGAGGTGGTACAAGTGTTGCTCCTGGTTTTCCGGGAGGGGAGGCTAAGCTTCAGTCTCTTCTGAGCATCTATCTATTACTGTGTCTCATGCTTCTCTTTGGAGGCAGTTTTGGTTGTTTCCATATTTTGCTGTCAATCCTCTATAAGAACTCCTCCTCTACCCAGACAAGATTCAGTGTACTTAAAGGTCACAAATGACAGGGACTCTCACTACCAACAAACATATGGGCTTCTCCCAAGGCTGTTTAGATAAGCACCAGGGAGGGTAAGACATTCCTTGGGCTTCATTTCATCCATGGACATGTGCTCTCTTCTTACTGTTAGTGTGTGTGTGTGTGTGTGTGTGTGTGTGTGTGTGTGTGTAAGGAAGTCATTTTAAAAGTAAAAACAGACCGTATGTCTTTTAAAATGTGTATGTGTGTAAGGAAGTCATTTTAAAAGTAAAAACAGACCATATGTCTTTTAAAATGTGTGTGTGTGTATGTGTGTGTGTGTGTGTGTGTGTGTGTTTGTGTAGAAGGAAGTCTGTTCTCTGGCTTGGTGGCCTGTGCTTTTATCTGCTGAGCCATCTCTCTGATCCCATGTGGTCTCTGAACTGAATAATTTCATTGTCTGATAATGAAAAATGGGACTAATTAATTAATTAAGTAAGTAAGTAAGTAAATAAATAAATAAATAAATAAATAAATAAATGTTTCTTTTATTTTGTCTCTTCTAAAATAATTGAGAACATCTTCAAGATCCCAGGTCACTGCGGCTGCCAGCCCTGAGGAGCCCCCAACCCCACCCCAGGAAAGTGGGCTCTATTGAATGCAGCCCTCTGCTCCAGCCCCCACTGCACTGCTTAGGTGCCTGAGCTCACACCTTCTCTGCCTTTCTCTCCTCTGGAGAGCTGTAGAAGATGCAAGCTCTTCCCCTGAGCCACAGTGGCTCTATGCCCATCCCAGTCACCATTAGAAGAAAGAAAGGAAGGTCTGTGATAAGATGGAATCTGGACAAAATCGGGTGTCACAGAATGAGACTTCCCCAAGTGACATGAGGTGGTATTTTATCTTTATAGCCTCCAAATTTCTACCTCTAAAATACAGTAATTTTTGCCTCACTACTGATTAAAGGGTGAGTGTGGGATCTTTTCTTATGCAGTGATGTTAAGCCCTATAATATCATTTTAATACTAGTCTCTTCAGGAAAGAAGCTCATGTTTGTTTACTGTAATTTCTGATCTGGAGCTCCTCAAATTCCTTTTTATCTATTGTCTTTGAAGTCTATGTAAACACATACACTTTTTCAAGATTAAACAGTATTATTCTTGCTTGCTACCCTTTTGGGTATTGGATTAAAAGAATTGCAGACAATGCATACACTCAGTACGTGAGTGTGAACACCATTTACACCTCTTCCTGGCATTCAGAAACAGAATGGACTTATTGCCGGCAGAGGAGATGGCTGGCAAGGGGTTATCTGCTTACGCAGTCTATGTGTAAGCCGGGCACTGAGGGCCTATAACTGGGGCATCTTTACTTATGACATTGTTTTAGATAGCATCTTCAGGTATTAAAGATTGCTTTGTCTGTGTGTTGGGCCAGCAGATCCAATCCCCAGGCTGTGAAAGGGAGTTGAGAAAATGCAGGCTCTGGGGCTGGTGTTCTCCCAGACCCAGGTTCCAGAGAATGTGTCCCCACCCCCATCCTGCTGCTGTGGTCTGCTCAGGGCAGCCTGATGCTATCGGCATTCTTGTCAGAGTCTGTCTGGGTGATGGATGATTAATGAGCTGTAACTACAGCTATCTTTGACAAAACCCAGCAGTGACTCGAAGGGTTGGACAGGCTAGAGGTATGGGAGGCTAAATAGAGTTCATTATCTAGAATTTAGTCCTCATAAAATTGCTCAAGCAGCAGCCTTCTCCCATGTAGCCACCTCAACCATATATATCAGAGCTTTCCTAACACAGAGGGTATTTTAGCCTGGGCAAGTTTGTACATTTTAAAAAAGGGATTCTTTTTTTCCTCCTCCTCCTCCTCCTCCTCCTCCTCCTCCTCCTNCCTCCTCCTGCTCCTCCTTCTCTTCCTCTTCCTCTTTCTTCTCCGCCTCTCCCGCCTCCTCTTTTCCTCCTTTTCTCCCTCCTCCTTGCCCTCTTTCTATCCCCTTTCTTCACTTCCCTTTCCTCTTCTTCTTCTATCTCTTTCTCCTCCCCTCTTTTTCCTTCCCTTTTCTACCTCCAGCTCCTTTCCCACTCAGGGCCTTCTAAGCCCAGTTGTCTATCCTTCTTTGGCAACCCCAGGATAGTGTGCTGTGGTAAAACAGTGCGCACACTCAGTCTCCAGCACTGCTCAGCAGCTGGGGAAGAGAGGTGAGAAGTTTGCTTTAATCGTCAGGGTTTATTCGCACTTGGGGGGGGGGCTGTTGCTGGCCTGGGCAGTTCCTAATTTGTTCCAGTGGCGAGCCATTCCTTCTAATCAGATTGCAGCCTGCTGTATGGCTATAGGTGCCATGCTAAAATCCAAGCTGGTCATATTTCACTGCCAATGTGAGCAATTACATTAGCCTTTTAATATGTGCTTTTGTCCAGTCAATGGCTGCCATAAAAGCTCTTGTGTTAGGAACGGGCTGTAAATAATCTGCTGCCTGAGTATTTAACCTGCTATAATTTCTTCCCCAGCCACCACATAGACACGTAGTGACAAGTCCAAGAAATGTGCTGGCTGCACCCTCAGGTCAATCTAAGGTTTGGCCATAGGGGTGTCTATTTCCAATGACAACTCCAATGACTTCCCAGACACCATTCTCTGCATTGCTGAACTGGTCAGAACCCCTGGCACTGTGTTTAGACACATGCTTCCCCTTTCTATTTCAGGAGTTCAAATACTTCACAGTGTTTACAGGACCTGGTCCATCATATACAGAAATGCCAGCAGAGTCTATATGATGGTGTGGTTGACTGCACGTGGGCTCCTTTTTGGAATGCCTCAGAGCCAATAGAAACAGGTTCCAGCATACACTGAAGAAAGCCAGGGACAGTGCTGAGACACTGTAGTGACCTTTGGCACTTACCACAGAGCCAAAATGTTTCTTCTGCAGTGGCAGATGGGCTAATGATCCCCCAAGGACACAGATTTTGCTTTTAGGATGGAAAAGCAAAGCTGGACTTGAGCTCATTTTTGCTGTCTTTTAGTCATCTGCCAGATCAATAAACAGCTCCTTGAGCTTGGATTCTTCAAGGTGGTGTCTGCGAGAGAGTCCCTATGTGGTAGGAAGCTGGGCTGAGGCATGCTCAGGCTTGCAGTGGGCCATCCAGCTCCACTGGCAGAGCCCTGGGCTAGCTTGCCATTGAATGATCAAAGCCCCTAAGGGGCACATGCCCTCTAGAACTGGAGACATATTAGATGTTTATTACAAAACAAGAGAGCAGTCTAGAGACACCCAGGGTCTTCCAGATATGTCTGTCTTAATTTTCTTTCTATGGTTGTGATAAAGACTTAACAACTTGAGGAAGTAAGGGCTCATTCTGCTTACACATCCAATCACACAGCACCATCGAAGCAGGAGCTAAAGCAGAGACCATAGAGGAGACTGCTTATTGACTTGCTCTCTTGCTTTCAACCTGGGCCCCCTGCCCAGGTGTGGTAGTACTGCCTCCAGTGAGCTTGCCTCTCCCATATCAATTGGTAATCAAGAAAATGTCCTACAAACTTGCCTACAGGCAATCTAATAGAGGCCTTTTCTCAATTGAAGTTACTAGAGGACTCTAGTTTGTGTCACTGTTGAAAAAAATTAACCCAAACAGGGTCTCTTCAGGGACTCTAGAGGTGAAGTGGAGTGCCATGCCTTCATGGTAACACCATGACTCATGCCTGGATTTCCCTGTGTCGGAGAAATACCCAGGACTCTTTGGACATGGCACTTAAGGTAACTCTTCAGGCTAAATTGGTTAATCCACAGAGCAGTGTTATTAATAATTCATGGTACCATGAAAGAGAGGCCTGAGTGATATCATTACCATCTTCCATGTTGGCAGTAGGTGATGGGTGGCTGCTGACCAGCTGAATTATTTTCATTTGTTTTGATAAAGGGTTTTCCTATGTAGTCTAGGTAATCTTGAACTCACCTGTAATTCTCCTGCCTTCCCTCCCCAGTGTTGACATTACAGGCATGACTCACCAGATCCAGCTTCAAAAACAGTTTGAAAGCTACTTGAAGGTTGATGCTCAGTCTGGCTATTCAGAGGACAGACTTCTCCAATCTGATCACTCTAGATCACCATTCTGCCAGTTCCTGAATTCTAAGATGGTTTTGTTTCCCTCAGCACACTGGTGGAGAGGGAGAAGAGAGAGGGGAGGGCCAACTGTTCCCAAGAGCCCTGGTAGCAAAGGTTTCTTTGAGTACAGAGTTAGAATTTAGAAATTTCAGAACATGAAGAGCTTATCATTCATTTGGCCCATAACTTCTTCCCTGTGTAGGAGGTGCAAATGAAGAAAGTGAGTTCCTGGAGGTGAGACCGGAAGAGGACAGAGCACTGGCCTGGAGTCAGATGAAAGGAGTGCTCTAATCTAGGAGAGAGATACACCAAGAGTTGGGGTAAAAGGATAAGATGTCTGTGAATTTATCCCATCAAACTGAAGTGGGTGGGACAGATCTGAGATGAGTCATTAGTGACAGGCATGAGGAAATGCGGCCTAATGTAGCTATACTTCTTGGTAACCCCAGAGTCCTCAGATACCCATTTGCAAGGCCAGTTATCCCATCTCTTGTATTTGTTACTCATAAAATCAGGACATTAATTCTCACATCTATTTTAAGGACAAAATGCAAAGATAAAAGGAAACGAAGAAGGGAAGAAAAGAAGAAAGGAAGAAAGGAAGAAAGGAAGAAAGAAAGAAAGAAAGAAAGAAAGAAAGAAAGAAAGAAAGAAAAAGAAAGAAAGAAAGAAAGAGAAAGGAAAGAAGGAAGGAAGGAAGGAAGGAAGGAAGGAAGGAAGGAAGGAAGGAAGGAAGGCCGTTCGCAGGGCCTTTAGAGACCAGGTTCCCAGGTTTTATGCTGCATGACTAACAACTGCTCACTTCCAAGAGATTGTATGTTGGTATCCACATGCATGTGCAGGTAAATACACCAAACACAAACACACACACTCATACTTTTTTAATATCTTAAAATATCCTTTATGAACCCCAAAGTACAATGAGAATGCAAGTTGTTTGGTGTTTGAAGTGAGGACATATTAATTAAATTGTGATCTGTGTCTATAACTGGGTCTGTTTGCTTCCTCAAATGAGATTTGTCCAGTGTGGAGCTTGATGAGAACTCTCACCTTTGCAGCAGGCTTAGATCTTTCTTGAGGATTTTGGAACAGAGTTTATACTTGGATTCCATTCAGTAGTATAGCCAGCATGGAAGGAGGAGCTAAGGGAAGCTTGGCTGTTTGGAAGCTGGTTGGCAGTTTGGCAAAGGGATTCTCATGTTACTGTTGATTTCAGAGCATTTGAAGCTTGCAACCTGCTCTTTTATATTTGACATGGACTGTAAAAGCTTGCTGAGAGTGGAAGGGGGCATACCCTCTCCGAGGATGGCTGAGCTGAGCCTGGGGAATGCCTATGTGACACCCCTTTCTATCATCATTCTGGCATCTGGGTGTATCCATGGCTGTGCTGAGTAATTTCTTATACAGGACTCCTGACCTGTATCTCCCTGGGCTTGATGTCACAGTCTAGGGAATAGGCCCCTGAATTCCTAACTGGTATGATGTCTGGGTGAGCTGCATGAAATCACAGCCTCACACCCTGGTCCCTTGAAAACACTTGGTTTCACCAGTGACTTTTTGAAAGTCACTTGTAGCCCTGGTGCTCAGTCTGGAAGTGAAGAGGACAAAATTACCGATCCACTGTCCTTATATCACACAAGCTTAAGTTCAAATGCATAGGACCTTCAACTTCATTTCACCCTTTCCAGACTACCATAGCCTCTCCTTCTCTCTCCCACCCTCCTTCCAAAGGCTACTTTAACTTGCTGTGCAACTGGAACAAGTCCACAGCTTCATTCTCCTTTTTACTCTGGACTCCTTTGCTTTATCAGGATCACAACACAATCTTCTAGACTGGAGTGACAGTGAAGGGCACATCAGTGGTAAGGGAATGATGACTGAGCAAACATGTCGCTATGAACAGCCCTGAGCATCTGTGGGACAACGCATGTGCAGCTGACATTGCTCTGAATCCTTGCACAGACAACTCTGAAGTGGTACTTAGGCTCTCTCACCCCCACCCGTGCTGAGATCTGGTATCCGGCAAGCAGCACTATGCCTGGCTCTGCTTTCCTTTGTTTGTTTGTTTGTTTTTAGTATGTATGTGAATGATATGTTTGTCTGTTTGTATGTGTTTGCATGCATGATGAATCTGTGTGGATGTGTGTTTGTGCATATGATGAATCTTCTATGTGTGTGTGTTAGTACATGAATGTGGAAATCAGAACACGACTTGTGTTGCTGGTTCTTGTCTTCCATCTTGTTTGAGACAGGACCTCCTGTTGCTAGTCCCTGTATCTGCCAGGCTAGCTGGCATGAAAACTTGATGGAATTCTGCTGTTCCTACCTTCCAAGTCTCTGCAGTAGACTTGAATTCTAAGGTGGTCTAAACTCAGGTTCTCATGCCTGCATGGCCTCATGCCCTCTTTCCCACTGAGTCTTCCCCTTAACCTGTTTAACCTCTCTGTTTTCAAACATCCAGGTAAAGGGGAGTTTCGGCTGAAACCTCACTGTGGCTTCAGATGGAAAGTCACAGATGAATGGCTTCTCTAAAATCTACCTATTAAGGGGATTAAGTTCCTGCGATGGCCTCAGGAAAGCTGTATCACCTGAGGTTTCAGATTCCCTTTATGTCTTGGTTTTGGTGAGGAGCCTACTTAGGTTCATGTATTTGGCAACCTGGGTTCACACCTAAGTCAGTGGAAGCCCCGTAGGCAGGAGGAAGGAGGCACTCTGCACACTCCCATGCCATTGATTCAAAACACGGGGTGGAGCATGAGCTGTGCCAGGCAAGAGGGTTTGATTGGTGGAATTTTTGCAATTACAACCTTTACTCTAACTAGTGAGTCTGGCTGGCTCAATTTGAGTTCTTGTTTTCATACGTACAGTGAATCTGTTTAGAAAGATCAAATGTGATCATAAATCTTCAAATTAAAGAAGATATTTTACTGTACTATTTCTATACCTCAGGGATATAAAACAGATAAACAGCAAAGATTTACTTCCCAGGCTGGTGTATTGTATGTATCTTAAATAATGATATATAAAATATGTGCAGGAGGGAGGGGTGCACGATCTTGTGCAGTGGAAGAGATAATCACCTAGCTTTACAATATAAGGTCTCTCTCAGATACCAAAACATAGAAACAGAGGGAAATGTGCCTTTTATAGAACAGCCTCCAGCCCATAACCAACCATATGCCTCCAGCCCATAGCCAACCATATGCCTCCAGCCCATAACCAACCATATGCCTCCAGCCCATAACCAACATGTGCTTCACATCTTTCATCCCAGGGAGCTTCTGCTGTGGACTGGGCATCTTTGCTGGTCTTCAAAGTAGCCCTGAGCCTCAGCAGGTCTGAGGTGAGAGGAGCAAGCTCCAGTTATACACATCTAGGCTTGCACAAGCACCTCCCTATTTGTTTTGAAGTGAGTATCCTTGACTTAAAGCTTTCAGATGAGATTCCTTGGTGTCTCACTGTCCCCTATGACTTGGTAAAAGCCAAATGTTCTTCCACTGAAGTTTCAAAGAGAAGCCACAATAGCTAAATCATTGTTCAACTTGATGTTAAGGGCACAGGAGTAGAAAACACTGCTTCCTCTATATTGGAAGAAACTCTCCTTCCAGTAGCCCAGGTCTGCAGGTATGCCTGCTATCACAACTTTGTCCAAATGTGCAGCATGTTGCTTCATGTGATATCTTCACTTCAGAAATGCTGGTGGACTTAAGGCCCAGATATCTACATTTTCTAGTGGTGGAATGTCTTCGGGCTTGGGGTGGGGTTCTGTGCTTCAAGAGGATGATGAAGTCTTAGGTTGTCTGTGGAGAACTCTTGAAGATTTACTCCGGACTGCTCTTATTGCAGTGAACACATCCTGTGCTGGTGCTGTGGCTGTCTCTATTATGTCTGAGCATATTCCTCAGGTCAGAATGTAAGCACTTTGGGCCAGATTTCACATTAGCCTGGTACTCCAGTACATAATTTTGACTTTATAGGTTAAAAAAAAAGAAACTATAGGTTTACTTTAAACCTATAGTTAACTCTAAAAAAATAACTTTCGGGAGCTGGAGAGATGGCTTGGTGATTAAGAACACTGGCTGTTCTTAACCAAAGGACTTGGGTTCAATTCCAAGCTCACGACTGTCTGTAGTTCCAGTTCTAGGGAATCTGACAGCCTCACACAGACATGCAGGCAGGCAGAACACCAATGCACATAAAACAAATACATTATTAAAAAGAAATAACTCTTAAAAGAAACAGCCTGAAGCTGTTGATTTTTATAAATCAATCATTTTATATCTCTAGTCAAAAAAATGAACAAAGTGAATCAGATATCATGATGGGGTTTTCTACCAATCCATAGCGTACTTTTTTAGAAGCTAGGTGCCAGAATCTGGAAAGAGACAACTGCAATCATGGGATAAATTAAAAATTGCCACAGCCAGTATTTGAGTAGAGCCACTGAGGTGCAGAGAGAGATGAGAAACACAGAGAGGAAAATGCGTTAGGAGCAGCCCATCTCCCAGTAATGATGGAGACACTCAGACCAAGTCTATAAAAAATAATAAGAGAAACATAAGAAGGTTCCAAGCAGCTTTGTGCCCTGTAGCCCTGAACTTGAAGGAGCCCAAAGCCTATCTGTAGCAGAATGGATCAATGCATGCTGGCTTCCCTGTACAGTGGAGTACCTACCGTTCAATAAGACAGCAGCCTGCTGGCCCCCAAGTCAACATGAGTGGAGATGCAAAGCCAAGAGAGGGGCACCGATCTCACAAGAGTATGAAAGACGTTTCCAGAAGAGTTGAGTGCACGTGTGGTAACAGACATTGGGACGCTTTTCCCCCCTCTGGTGTGATGTGAGCTGTCAAGAAGAAAGGGGGACAAAGGCACCGAGCATGGCTGGCCAAGTCTGTAGTTTGATCTCAGTGTGCTTTTCTCATGTAGAAACTCTTCCTGCACAATTAAGATTCTTGCCACACACATGTAACTCGAACTAGAAAAAAAGAAATCAAAGAGAAAGAAACCACTGCTGTTTATTGAGTGCTTACTATATGTCAGGCAAGTGCTAAGCACAAGAGGTTTTAAAATATTAAGCAGTTTAACACAGCTTCCAGACACTAGGAGCTAAGTCAACTTACTCAGACTCTACATCCCAGGCTCCAAGTCCCCACTCTTTACAGCCCCCCTTGCCCTGCGGTCTGATAGCTAATCCTCTGCTTTGTTGGACTGGGCCTGGGAAGCAGCAGTGGCTTCTCTTGAAATGTCTGATAACAATATGCCTCTGTTGCTGTATTAACAGAGCTGTTAAAACATTTTTCTCACTGTTGCTTATGTCAGAGGCCTTTGCCAAGTCTCAGGGACAGTGGTCTGATTGTTGAAGGAAGGAACTCGCTGCAAGAACAGTGAATGGTGTTTTCAATAAAGCATGGAGGTAGGAACAGAAAACTCATTATTTATGGGATTCGTTCTCATTATTACCGGACACTTTTGAGGGAAGGGAAAGCAGACACAAGTTTCAGAACACAGGCAGCCCTTCCATCTACTAAAATCCTCAGCCATAAATTAATTATTTTAGCTAAACTCATTAGAGGCAGGAGGCTAAATTAATAAAGCCATTGTTAACAGTGACCAAATGGATATTCACTGTCTTAGTAGTTATCAGGGTCAGATATGTGAACCACATTCCCAGACAGTCCGTGAGATGAGAGAAGAGAGAGCCAGGAGGCTATGCGTGGGTTCCTTCCCTCCACCATCCACTTCCCACCCCTCCCATGCTGTCCCGCTGAGTCTCAGGCCTGCCATCTCTGTACAGAATTTCTGCCATGTTACTCTTGTTCTGAAGACTCCACATTGGTTCACTATCAGAGACTCATCTGTAACCCTGGAGCCAGATTCCACATGCACGAACACTGCCACCTCAGGCATACCATCCGCTCTGGGGGGGG
>NC_034604.1:780528-795593 GCF_900095145.1 Mus pahari | reverse complement strand
GGGGGGGAGGGTCCCTGGAGCCAGATTCCACATGCATGAACACTGCCATCTCAGGCATACCATCCGCTCGGGGGGGGGGTCCCTTAGGTTCTTCTAGTTCCAAATGCACAGGGTGTCAACTTCAGGGCACTGGTAAGACGGTACTAGAAAACTAGTTTGCCCAAAGGGGACCTCACACCTAGGAAGCAGCTAAATAAAGTTGACAGTGGCTAATTTACCAGGAATAAATCAATGCCTCTCTTCTCAGAAAACAAAATGTGAACACAGGATTCAAAGCCAAATTCTTAATGATATTGCTTTCTTAACTGGGTATAAATTTCAGCAGTAACACTGGACTTTATGCTCGGCCATGTTTCAAAGTCTATTAGATGTAGGATATTTACATTGGAGTCCTAACTGGAAATAAGGAATCTTTAATAAATATGAACAAAGTCCTAATTTTCTGACTTCTGAATTGGTTCATGTTCTTAATCTTTGGACTAGCACAGAAAGCGTGTGTGAAAGCAGTCTGGGCTTCTATCACTCAAGGCAGACTCCTTCCATCTTCCCAGCCGTGAAGGCAGGGACAGCCACCAGCAGCCACCTAAGCTACTGGGAAACCTTAGGCCTTCCCTCTAGCAGACCAATGGTCTGCCATTCCACCTGTCCTGGCACAAACACCAATTTCCACCCCATTCCAGGTCAGTGCAGTCCTGTAGCAATATAATTTTACATCTTAATTAGAAAACTTGGAAAATAAAGAAACACAGCTTTGTCATATCTGGCTTGAGTGAGGCATCTCAGAATAAGGTCATCTGGCCAGAATTTGGAATTAGGAGCAAATGACTTCCTTTCTTGGACAATTGTCTGCTCTTTCCTTTTCAGTCAGTAGGTGGCACTCAAGAGTGAGGTGCTAGCTAAGGTGCAGGAGTCAGGGAAAGCCATAGTGCATGGCAGGGGCTGTGGTGTGCATAGGATAGGTGACAGCATGAAGACTTAAGGAGACAGGCATGGCAGGTGACATTCTTCATTTTAAGAGAGTTGTGGTGATGGTGGAGACTCTCTGTGAGAGTAGGCTTTGTTTAGGTCTAACCATACAGCAAGCTTGCAGGGGCATAATTTTAGGCCTGAAAGTAACGTGGGGCTGGCTTCTTTGCTACTTTCTGCACTGGGGTTTTTGTTATTTAAGCTTGCCCTTGCAGTTCACCCTAGTCTCTCTGTGAGGAGTGTGGTCCTGACCTTCCCCAACACTCCCATTAGGCTTGGTGCCCTTCACACAGTTCTTGCCAGGCTCCTATGGTCTGTTTTGCTGAAATGTCCTCATTCCCACCCCTGTCTTCAGGATAATGCCTGAAGTGAACCATCGTCTTGGCTGAATCCTCCTGTGTGCTTGTAAATCCCCAGGGGGAGTTTACATGATAGATACCATCCTGCCCTGTGTTAGAGAGTTGATGACTGGGGAGACCAATTGATCACACAAGATTAAGACTTGCAAACAGATTTACTGGGAAGCCTTCGGATTTAAGTGCTCTGAAAACACTGCTTCTAGGGGCATTGAAGAAAACAGGGAAACATCAGGAATATAGCACTACCCTTCAATTTAAGTGCTAATTTGCATTCAGGTATGAGTGGCAGCTATTACCTACCGGATTATCATGACTTGACTGGGATCCCTGACTTTATCCACTGGATGACAGTGGCCTCCTCACTCCAGCTGTGATGTCCCCAAAATGCCCCAGATGCCTCCAAATGCCCCTCCAGGCCCCAGCTGCAAACATTGCTTTTAGTGATTTTGAAAGCCAGGGTTAAGGACCATTTCCTGCTTTTAGGCAGTGGGGTGAGGCCATGAGCCTTTGCCTCCAGCACTTTAGGTTGATTCTGACATTGCAATGACAGTAGAGAAGTATTGCCGGACCAGAGCAAGAGGACATGGCTGGCATATTATGTTAATGTTTAGGGTCTGTTGGGCTGATGTAATATCCAAAATAAATTCAAGACTACCCAGTACCTTCCCCCTTCAAAAGGACTTTCCAAACTGTACTAGCAGGCCAAGTACAGAGTCAGATAAAAAGCTGGCTGACTAAACAAATATAGAAACATAGTTTTAAAGGTCAAAATTACTAAGCTTCCAAAACAAGATTAACAATTCCTCTGTCCTGCCTCACACTAAAACCTCAAGGACAGACAAAATGAGAGTCACCCTATACAGACCAACCAGTGTCTAAAGTGGTTATTGACTACATCAATTAATATAAGCCAAACTACCCTGGTGCCTATATCCTGCCCTTACAAAGGTAGTTCTCTCTTTGTTCTGGGTCTCTCCTCCAGTCTGCGTGCTGAGAGGAGGTTCCCCAACATGTTGGATAAGTAAATCCTTATACGTTTTGCAACGATGACGGTCTCTGTGCTCTTTGTGTGAGTGAGGGTCTTTTGACAAGCTACAATA
This sequence comes from Mus pahari, assembly GCF_900095145.1. NCBI lineage: Eukaryota > Metazoa > Chordata > Mammalia > Rodentia > Muridae > Mus > Mus pahari. Next base: position 793,168 of record NC_034604.1, on the reverse strand, counting down.
CTGCCTTTCTTCCCACTGAATTATCCAGTGTTTCCCATTGTCTTGATAGCCTTTCCCCCCACCTCCTCATTCTTTCCTCTTCTCTTCTTCTGCATTCACTGTTTCTCTTTCTATCTCTCTCTGAATAATTAACTTCATTTCTAACTACATTAAGATGACTTGCCATAGAAGCTCAACCCAATACCCATGGCACATCTTTCATGTCAGAAAACATGGACGTTCTTTTCTCAGGGTCCCAGGCCTTTCTCTGCTGTAGCTGGGAACTCCCAGAGTGTGTTCACAAGAGATAACCCAGAGTTAGTAGTCAGACATCAATGGGTTGTCGGAACAATTTTTTCCAGCAGTATTTTCATATTCCAAAGCTACACACGTGCAGGAAATTCACTTGCAAGGAAAGAAAGCTTGGTCTAAGAGTGGGCCAGCCCCGCACCACGCACTGATAGTACCGAAGCGTTATAAGGTGAGTGAGCAGGACTACCAGCCTCCACCTTTTCCTCCACGTATCAGTGTAACTGCCCCATTATTTGTACCCAGATGGTAGGAGAGATATTCAGACAGGCCTCCTGTCTTCCTAATAGACGCTTGGGGAAACAGTTGGCTTAGACTGTACGAGGGAGCAGCACTGAGCATGCGTGGGCCTTGGTTTCTCTGGAGGCTTTGCTGGTGTGGGGAACTGCATCTGCTGCTTCCAGCGTAGCAAGGCTATCAGGCCTTTCTGCTTGCATGTGGGGTTCAGAAACTAACCCAATGAGGACTACTCCAGCCAGGTATTTGCGCATGCGCTGACTCTCAGGCCTCCGAGAGCTGCTACTTGGCTCTTGGAGTTTGTGGAACATTCGTTTGCCAGGCTTCTAGATGCTCAGGAGCTAAAGTTGGCAGAAAAACTACTGTTTTCAGTGGTTTCTCCCTCCCCTGGGTTGCTTTTCTCTTAAAAATAAAGTTTTAAGCCTAAGTCCTACATTTTGTGCCAAGCCACAGAGTTCAGTTTAGCATTTTGGGGTAGTTGTTTTAACTTATTTTTACCTTGTATTCTTTAACATGCATTCAGGTACACAGCACCAGGAACTGGGGGGTTAGTCTGTGTTGACCACTGCGAACGTAAAAAAGTAAAATCTTTTCAGAATCTTCCACAGATCCAATGCCTCCTTCACTTCGCAGTAGATGTGTTTGTTTTAAAATGTTTTCATTTCTCAAAACACGTTCAAGTTATCTCTTGAAATACCCACCGGTTTGTTCATAAGCTAACGCTGGGAAAATGAAGAGATTTTATTTCCTTGCTCTCTCTGACTGATAAGGTTCACAAACCTCCCTTGACCATGTTATCCACAAATAGACTATTAAAAAGAAAAAGGGTATATTTCAAAAGAGGTTTTAAAAATATCACTTGAGGGTTACTTTACCCAAAAAGAAGACATTCTCTGAAAGCAATTACCAAGGGATCCATATGTGTGTTCCCAGGAAACCACAAAAAGGGTCAAGTCGTAGGCTTTTCAGACTCCCTTACACTCACAGGGCCAGAGTGAGTCATTTGTAATGAGTCTCCATTTCAGACATTTTGTATGAAGAACTAGAAAAGTAAGGAAAAGTAAGCCTGGGGAGACAGCAAGTCAAAGAATATCTCAGCACTTGTCCCTGAGTGTGAAGAGGCTCACAGGATTGTTTATTAAGTGAACAATTCTCACATGGTCTATGAATGGTCCAATCAAACACCTATAGATGTGAACTGACAAGATATTGATGTGGGGAGACAGAAAGCAGAAAGCAATGTATCCCACATCCCTTCCTCAGTTTAATTTTGCAGGTACTCTTCAGTACAACTGTGAGTCCACAGCCATGTGACCAGGGGCCTCTGCTTGCAAGTCCTAGGCTCAATTTGTAACGAAGCCTGCAGCTTGCTATGCCTATGATCTCAGTGAACTGCATCGGTGAAAACTGGTTATAGGGAAGGCTCTGAGGATCTTCCTTGGGGAGCCAGTGTCTGCAAAGTGCTGGACAATGGGCCTGGTACATGATAGTCATAACCCTCCTTATCTCACAAAGCTAGCTTCCTGAGCTCCCTGGTGTAGAGAACTGGTCCTCTTGGAGTTCTATCCCACAGGGTTCTTTCAAAGTACATTAATTAAAACCATCTCTAGGAAGGTGATGGAATAGAAGCACTCACAGCTCAAGGATGCACAGACCCAAAGCTTCCCAGGGAACCCCTTGGTAGTTAGAAAGACACACAGGGACAGAAACTCATCTCAGTTCTGCAGGATTGATGCCTTACATGCCACTCTAATGAGAACTGTCTGGTATTGAAATATAACAAAAGGACCTCAGAGAGAGAGAGAGAGAGAGAGACAGAGAGAGACAGAGAGAGAGAGAGACAGACATAAGGACAGAGACAGACAGACAGACAGAAAGACAGACAGAGACAGAGACAGAGAGACAGAAACACAGAGAGAGACAGAGAAAAAGGAGTTCACTGAGGCTGGGGAGACCCAATGCAGGAAACAGACAGAAAGTGCCTTCCCCAGGTGTTAGCTTCAGGCAGCCAGCAGCTTTTCTGGAGCGGTGAATAGAATTTACCCAGCAGACTAGTGACCAAGGCCATCACTTTGTTCTGTTTCTCCACTGCTAAATTTGTACCCCTTTCTTCTCTTTGCTCTTTCTCCTTTCTTTCTTTTAAGTTTTAATTTCTTCTTAATTTAACCCTTTGAGTTTAATTACAATAAGCAATGTGCTTAATGATGAATTTTGAGAGAATCCAGATTAGATACACTCACAGGACCCTGAATTTCTACATCCCGATCCTATATTCCTTTTATGGATTCATTTCTCATTTAGCCAGGATTCTGGCATTTTACAAGAAGGCAGTCTGATCAAACACAGTCCGTGATTGTATTTTGAAATTCTTAATAATATATGTTATCTAACTTAGTGTGACCAAAATATTATATTCTCACTATGCAATTGATAGAGGTTAAGTATCCTTTATGCAAAACTGGAAATCTGAAATTGTTGGGGTACAGGCATTATGCAACCAGTGGAAAATACTATACCACAAAACTCTGTTTTTATGCACAAAGCTTAATATTTTGTATAAAATTGCCTTGAGGTTACAAAGGAAGATAAAATGTATATGAAACACAAATACATTTCATGTTTAGACCTGGCTCTGTTCTCCAGTATCTCATCCTAAGCACTTAAGAATTATATCTGTGAAGCTTGAGAGATGGCTCAGTTGTTAAGAGCACTGGCTGCTCTTCCAGAGGAATAGGGTTTGATCCCCAACACCCACATAGCAGCTTACAATGGTCTGTAACTCCAGTTCCAGGACACCTGACAGCCTTTTCTGGCCTCTGTGATCACCAGGCATGCATGTGGTACACAGACATACATGCAGGCAAAACACCCATACATATTAAATGAATCTTTAAAAACTCTGTGTGTGTGTGTGTGTGTGTGTGTGTGTGTTTGCACACATCAGGAAGTATGTGGAGGTCCGAGGACAACCTGCAAGTGTCAGCTTTCTCCCTCCACCATGCAGGTTCCAAAATTTGAACTCATTTGAGTGTGACCTGGAGCAACCCCACCCACTTATATCAAAATGACTTGTGAGAATATATTAATTTTGCATCGTGGCATTATACTTATGATACAGTTTACATTCCTTGACAGTGAATGTTTGACCTTTGCTGTGTATGCTACTGTTGCATCTCCTTCCTGTGACTGGTGTCTACTGCTGACCAGCAGCTGCAGGGGAGTGAAGGAAGGCTGAGGCTGAGAGCAGATTATACTATGGCCCTCTTTAGACAAGACTGGAGCACATCGACACGGTACCTAGCAGAACACAGATTATGAGTGCACTTTATTTTTAGCTTCCTTCTGCAGGATTCCTTATCTCAAGAAGGCGCTTTTGTTTATGAGTTTACTAAATGTGTCTCTGGATATTTTGGATGTGTAAGAGTGGTGCAGAGAGCCCCAGAGGTAAAGATTCCCAGTCTGCACCACAGGGGCTGACTGCTGCCATATCCAGGGTCACTTATCTCCAGAGCCAGATGCCCCGGGGACTGAGAGGAGTCTCAGGAATTCTTGGAGGACTGTTGGAAAGGGTCCAGAGCTGCAGAGACTCGGCCCTTGTTGACTAAGGTGCTTAGACAGGCCCAGAGAGTTCCTGCAGATTTTGCAAGACCTCAGAGCCAGGCTGTGTGGGTTAGACTGCCAAACCTTCAGAGAGTTAGCTTTTTTTGCTATTGTAGGGAGAGTCATCAGGGCAGTGCCTTCTTTATTGTGACAGCTCCAGCCACCATGTGACCTCATGTGGACCTAGCAGCAACCAGAGGTTAGCACCCCAATCATGTTGGAGGTTCCACGGCCTGTGTCTTAGGGCCCCTTTGAGGATGAATAAGAAGGACAAGCTAACTCACTTGGCATTGTCCCTGGCAGGAGAGCAGGCTGGAAATCAATGCCAGTTGTTTTCACTGCTGTACATAGCACTTCTATTACACCAGACAGCAGATAGTGCTTTATGTCTGCTCTGAATCACGTATTTAAGATGGTCCTGGCAATGCAATATGTTCTCTTAACATATCTTTTCAGCATGGCTATGACAAGACTCGGCATGTAAAACTATATGGGTCAAGAGAGTACTGTCTTCAGCTCCAGTTCTAAGCTTCTCTGTGGATCTAAATCCTATCCCTGCCCATCACTTTCCTGGAAGGTGAATGTGAGAATGAATCAACAGGCAGGCTCATGGCAGGCTCTGGACCAGGCAGCAGATCCCCTCTGGCTCCTCATTTCATGCCTCTGCCTCAGATTACAGGCTGCAAGTTCATCTCTTGCAGCCCTGGGTTAACTCTGTAGCCCTTTCCTGGCAGCTCAGTCAGAACAAAGCTGAGGCTTTCCAAATGAAGATGGATGAGCCACCTTCTGCCCTTTGGGAGCTTTTGTAGATAAGTAAGCATAGTGCTGTGCGTGCCTGGGGACAAAATGTAGCAGGACTTGAGAAAGCAACTGTCTGGTCTGGTTTTCTCCAAGTCTGGGGTGGGGCGGGGGAAGGGTAGACAGCAGTGCAGACTCACAGGCTCACAGGCTCAGCACTCCTGCTCTGTTGGAGTAGTCTTTGAAGAACTGGCAAAGACGCTTCCCATGGGACTGAGGAGCTGTGGGTACTGAACACTGTGAGTGGAGTGGAGGAGGGAACCAAGCGGAGCATCAGAACATGTATTGTGACTGGGAAAGCTCCACACAGCCCACTGGGTTTGAGCACTGTCTTCCTCTGGCCTCTTTATTTGGCAAGTATTTGCAACAGGGGGTCTAGCTGGGAAATGGAGGCTACCACTGGATGGCCTCAAGGTTTAGGATCCTGACCCACTTTGAACCTGAGTTCTTTCATCCCCATTCCCTGAATATTAGGAAGCTGCTCAAACTCTCACCAACACTACAGAGCACCTGTCTGCCATGGTGGGTTACCTCCCTTCAAACCACAAACCTGTGAAGCTCCCTTCCCTTAAGCTACTTCAGTCTTGTATTTTATCATGAAAATAAACACACACATACACACACACACACAAGAAAACTAATACATTGACATAGACACATATAAGACATTGCCAATGAATACTGGGAAGTCTTGGAGACTTGGACAGACTGACAGACATCATCATGTTGTCCTGGGACAGCAATATAAAGTGGTATGGATGATACTATCCAGTTACAACTGATGCCCAAGAGTTTACTTCCATGGGGCATAGGAGAAACAAGGAGAGTTCCTTCAGCAAAAGCAGACAACTTAAAATCAACAAATAAATAAAAACCTTCTATGTAGGGTTATTTGCAGCACCAGACCTTTTCCTGACTCCTGGCTGGGTAATTTGTTCCCTTGTTGTTGCCATGGAAGCTAGTGAAGTCAGCAGCATAAAGGTGCATTTTAAAAAGCAAAACAGAAGGAAGGAAATGCCACAGAAGTGACAACATGCAGCCTAAGATTGCTAAAGCTGGTTCTAAAACTGACCTGGTTACTGGGGCTTATTGGCCACATAGAACATTTTAGCATTTTATTTTCTTGACCATAGTTTAGGTTGAAGGCTAGACCCAGTAATGAAGACTCCAGCTGGGAGGAAAATCTGCAGATTTAGCTAGGCATCGCCTCCACTGCCAGACTGCTAGGCGGGCACACATACTGCAGGGCAGCTGGAGCCAAGGTTACCCAGCTGTCATTGGCCTGCAATGCATACTCTACTGCTGATTAGCAGTTCCACTCAGAGACTCAGTAAACTGTCTGTTCCTCCAGACTCAGCTCCCTCTTGGCAGGGTGAGTAGAGATCCTTACTTCAGTTGTTGGTCAAAAACTAAGGACAGCGATTAGATTTGTGTTGTGTCACAACTGTCATTTGTAGTGGAGTGAATCTCGAGGCCTCTGCTCTCTCCTCTTATTGATGGCCATAAATGTTCCAGTGGCATAGGACAGTAGGCACACTCAAGGGGACTGCACACGCACACACACGCGTGTTCACACACACACACACACACACACACACACACACACACAGCTCAGACATATGTAGAAGTTCAGCACGTCATCCTCCTCATGCATCCTGTGGGCTTCCTCTCTTGTGCTTCCTGCCTATGCTCTGCCCTGGTCTGACTGACCCCTCAGTGACCTGCTAAGCTGGCGTTCCTGGTTCCATTCCTTATTGTACACCTTGTAGTCCTTCATCCATTCTTGCCATCAGCTAAGGGTTCAGAGGACGTCAGTGATGAGTTACAAAACTGCAGGTATAAACGTGACCAGCAAGTGCCTGCTGTTGCGGTGTGGGCTATGTCCAGGTTTAGCTGGTGATTTCTTCCTGCTGGCTGGGAAATCTGAAGGAATTGTGTCATGTTACTGCTGTTAAAAATACTCTACTAATCTCTCCTAACCCCCTAAAAAAATAAGAAAGAGAAGCTCGTTGTAGAGTTGAGGAGAAATACATGGAAACATTTATTTATCATAAAACAACTGGTCCCATGTGCTAAGAATTATTTTGAAGACCCCAAACTAGGCAAGAATTAGTAATACACTTTCTTTATTATCAACATTACTGGAAAACTTTCTCTCAAGTGTTGTAGTTCTTTGAAATTACTGCCAAGCATGCCTGGAATAGCTACACCAGGAAGCCCTGTATTTTTGCTGTGAGGAGCATGTTTGTGTTGGGTGCTTTGAGAACCAGCATCCTTAGTGGTAGATGAGAACAGAATGAATGGGAAGCTTTCAACCTCTCTCGATGGTGAATTTCAAGGGCCTCTTTAAGTTTTAACTCAGTTTTTCAGGTGATTCTTCCACAGGACATCCTATCACCTCCAAAGTGGACACTATCATTTCTAGAACCTAGGCCCTTTACATCTTCTCTGACATAAAGTCAATGACATCCGTAAGTCTCTTTCAAAATGTGGTGGCTGACATCAACCCTCATGGTGCTGGAATGTGCATCTCAGCTGCTTGGCAGAGCCAAGATGACTGAACAGAATTCTGAGCTGGCAGTTTCCAGGCACAGGCTGCCTATCTTGTTTCCTTAGGGGATGCTAAGGATGTGTGACCTGTCACAGGAACTGGAGAGATGGCTCATTGGTTAAGAACATGGGCTGCTTTTCCAGAGGTCCTGAGTTCAGTTCCCAGCAGTAATTCATATGGTGGCTCACAACTATATATAATGGGGCACAATTCCCTCTTCTGGCACACAGGAATGCATGTAGACAGAGCATACACACACACACACACACACACACACACACACACACACACACATATGTAATCTAAAAACAATTTTCTGCTATCAAGTTTAGTGCTTCCATTCTCCGAGTCAGGACATATATGCACTCATGAACACATTCAAGCAGCATGGAAAGATGTTTCTAAGGTATCTAACTTTCTTCCGCGACCCTATTGATAAGTAGAACCAACAGGGTCACTTTCCTTGCATACTTTTAAAATACACACCCTGGGCCTGGAGCGATGCTGTCTCACAGAGGACCTGGGGCTGTTTCCTAGCATCCATGTGGGAAGCTCACAACTGTTGGGAACTCCATCTCTAGGGACTCTGAGACCTGTGGCCTCTGATTCTGCTCTCATGTGCATACATCCCCAAATAGACACAGACACATGCTTAAAAATTAAGAATGAACATTGAGCCCTTAAAATGCAGCTGTAGAACTAACAAGGTGATTTTTTTTGCATATTCTCTTTTGTACTTTTTTTGTTAGTATGGCAACACTAATTTAACAGCACATTACTTTTCATGAATTCCCAGCATTCCTTTGTTCTTCCTCTGACTGATGCTTTCTCCAGGTTGTTTCCAGAATTTTATTTAAATATTGCGATGATTGATGAATACCATTCTAAATACATTCCTGTGATTTTTCTGAGGTCATAGGGCAACATGCTGACACTCATTGTCAAATTATGCCCTAGAAATTTCTACTCTCACCAGCCGGAGATTGAGAAACATGTAAAAGCTGCTTTTCCTGGGCCCCTAGTTTCTCATCTGGATCATCCTTCTCATATATACCTCAGAAGCCCAGCACAAACTGCTGGACTTGAGATAAAAAATAATTATACTGTGGTGAAGATACACATGTCCTCAGCATTGGTAGTAAAACATTAGAAAACACCATGAAGATGCAAACACTGAGGCAAAGGGGAAGCGAGGCTTTTGCTTTATTGAACTTTAACTTGCTTAGAAATTCAATGTTCTGAAGATCAAAACTCCATCATTCACTAATACATGAGCAATGTCACTTGAAAGGACACTTCTGGCAAATACTTAATGATCTTTAACAACCTAGTTAGTTTTTCATAATGTGATTTCCAGCTACCATAAACAGTTGGCATGTTGGAAAATTCTTTTAAGATGCTTAATAATAATAAAAATCCATATTTTAGAAAGGAGAGAATTTAGTCAATAAATGAGGGGGTCTAATGACAAAAGGTGGAGTCTTAAAATGAGTTGGGCTCAAAGATGCTAATCTTAAGCTACAACACAGAGATTTAAAAATAAATAAATTCTGTGTGCGTGTGTGTGTGTGTCTGTGTGTGCATGTGTCTGTACGTGTTTGTGTATGTCTGTGTCTGTATGTGCCTGTGTCTGTGTGTGCATGTGTGTGTGTGCACGTGTCTCTCTGTGTGTGTTTGTACACTTGCATGTGTCTCTTGTGTCTGTGTGTGTGTCTCTGTGTGTGCATGTGTCTGTGTGTTTGTACACGTGCGTGTCTGTGCACATGTGTGTCTGTGTGTGTGCTATGTCACTCATTTGGAGAGCAGAAACTATTTAGAAGTTGGCTCTCTCCTATCTTGTTTTTGAGGCAGGATCTCTTTTGTTCCTTCTACTCTACTGAGTGGAGGCTAACTGGTCGGTGAACTTCAGAGTCATTCTGTCTCCTCCCCTTCTTGCTGGAGCAAAGCCAGGATTACAGATGCTCCCCATGAATTTAGATGGGTTATGGGGATTGAACTAGGGTAATCAGACTTGCTCAGCAAAGCCTCTGACTACCTGACTACCTGACTATTTCTCCAGCACCTAGAACAGGGGACTTTTGATGATAGTAGTCAAAGAGCACCTGGCATTGGAGTTTTAACTTCTCAACTCATAGATTCCAGAAAAATATGAAAGGATGGTGTACCATTTTCCTGCCCCGGGGAAGCCTCTGGCTTTGAATAACAATAAAAACTGTTTGTAGATGCAGGGCTTGGGATCTTCTTTTAGGGCCAAAGCAGCTAGACTGAGTGTGCTCTTTTAGAGTCTGAGTATATTCAGAAAGAGAGGATGCTTTTGTGTCACCTGGAAGTGGCATGAGGAAGGTAGAGGGGCATGTCCCCTTGAGAAAATGTTCTCCTGATTGCTGGATGTGACAGCAGTGTCCTTGAATGCAGACACTTCCTGAGCATGTCACAATCCCCACATGCTAGCACTTCTCTGCTAGCAACCTGCCTCATGACAACAAGCTGGTACGATGGCAGTCTGCCCTCTTGAGACAGAAGCACAGAGGGAGGTTCCTCTGTAGATTCTGACTTTATCAGGAGATAGTAAGTGAGCCAGTGGCCACTGCCAAAGTCCCTGCCCTTCACACTTCCTTGGCATAGTCAAGGCTATGCAGGAGGAGCCTGGTGGAACATTGATTTTTATAGTGGGGTCACTTGGTGCTCCCAGGCCCTTCTCACCACAGTTGCTCCTTCTTCTTTAGCTATCTAGGAGCACATTCTAGAAGCCAGGAGCAAGTTCAGGGAAGAATCTTTGCACCCACCGTAACAGGTGCTGCTTCAATTCTTACTGTGCGTTTGGCACCCTGTGGCACACTGGAGACCATGTCTCCTCAGTTTGAGAGACAGACACACATGCAAATATGTGTGTTATAATTGCAAAGGGACTTGAGCTGACAAGTCAGGCATTCACCATGCAGATGTTAACATTCTTAGCAATCTTTCAACATTCAAGCTGAATCTTTTTATGGCACATGCAGACCAAGTCCGAACTTTATCCAGCAGGGACAGACAATGGATGGCAAGCTCAGCCTTAATCATTTCCTTGGGTAGTAGTCATAGATGAGAATAAAAAGGACCAATCTAGAGACAAGAAGATGCCCTTGAAGAGCTTTGAAGAAATGTCCCCAAGAGCACTTTAGCAATCAGACCTCAAGAGAGCTTCTTGGTGGCTGGCTGGCTATTGTAACTGCACTATCTAGCTGCAGTGAATTGAAAAGTTCCCCTGCAACAGGTAATACAACCAGAGACACTGGTACCAGCATTTGAGACAGACCATATAGAGCAGTGGTTTTCAACATTCCTAATGCTGCAAACCTTTAATGCAGTCCTCACATTGCAGTGACCCCCAACCATAAAATTATTTTCATTGCTACTTCATAAACTGAATTTTGCTACTGTGATGAATCATAACATAAATAAATATCTGATATCCAGGATATCTTATGTGTGATCCCCATGAAAGGGTCTTTCTGAACCCCACAAAAGCTGTTGTGACCTATGGACTGAGAACCACTGATAAAGAGTTAGCATTCACATCTAGCCTGCTAATCAATACCAAAAGAAAAAGATCAAGGGAAAACTGCATATGAGTCTGAAGCTCAAGAGGTGAGGGGTCAGAATGACAGAACTCATAAAAGAGAATAAAGAGAAGCAAAAAGGGAACCCCAGAGAATTTGTTCAGACAGGGAGATGGGGAGAAAAGTGATCCAAAGAGAAGCAGAGGAAACCAGATTCTTTTGGTATACAGGAACTGGCTTCACAAGTTCTAGAGGAATGTGGCCCTTTATCTAATACCAGAAATCTTCCAATAGTTCAGGTTGAGCTCACTCTGGATATGTAGACTGCCTTTTGGAGTTTGGGGAACTGGAGTTTCCTTTGGCCCTGACACCCATAGGGCTGGGGAGGACTGGGTCTAGAGGAGCTACTCAGTTTTGGACAGGAAAGGCAAACTAGTTAAATATTTCTTAACTGGAAGTAGACAAGGGTAAATGTGAGTGAATTTGTCAACAGAGAGCAAGAAGCCAAGGGCACTCACACCCACAGACCTCAGTTTTCCCCTTAGAGTGAGAGGTGTAGCTAGGGTGAAGGGAGAGAGGGTGACCTCAGACATAGCAGAACCTCAGCGCACAGCTGTGCTCTCCCAACCCATGGAAGAGAACTGCAGTTCAAGAGACTTGAAGTCCTGCAGAGCTGGGCAGAGATGTGCCAGTGCTGTGTGCAATACAATGTAGCTCAGGGGCTGGGGTTCTTTGGATTAGGCCAAGTGTCACAGTGGGGAGTGGCTGCTTCCTGCTGAGGCTGGGGCACAGAATCCCAAAGAGCTCCTCACAGTGGGCTAAGAGTGTAAGGAGTGAATCACATGGCCTCTTGATTTGTATTCTTCATGCTGGTCAGAAAGAGTTAAAACATGCTTGTAGGATGTTGGAGTTAAAGGGAAAAGAAAGGCTAAAACAACCCATCACTCGCCCTCCTAGAGAGAGCGGCATTAGAGGACAGCCCTTGTCTCATTCATGACACTCCAGTGTCTCCCAGTCCTGAGGAATCTCCACCCTAGTGACAGACTTCAAAAGAACAATGTGGTGAAATTATATTAAGGAGTTCAAAAAAGAAAAGGAGAAAGAGACAGATTCATTTCTTTTTTTCACTGCTTCAAATCTCTCGCCGAGCTGCCGATTGGACATGCCACTCTGGCGCAGCCTGAGGCACTTCAGAAAACCATTAAGTATATTTGATGTCCTGGGTTTAGGGCTGATTGTGTTTCACCCAGATCCAACTTAACCTCCTCTGAGGCTGGCATAGCTTGTCTCTTCCCCTGGTATACATGTCTGTGCACACAAATCCATGTAAATATGTGGTAGGTATCTATCCACTCCACATGCAGTTAACTTTCATCTTTCTAAAATCATTTGAAAGCTCTAAGAGAATGGCTGTCATTCAAGTCTTGTTTCCATGCAAATGCCTGCTGGTAATGAGGGGTGGGAAAGAGGAACAGGTTTCTGCCATGTCTCTTGGGCTTTGTGACTTGGTGGGTGTGGCGGTCAGACTCTCTCTGCCATGACTCTTGAGTTTTGTGACTTGGTGGGTGTGGCGGTCAGACTCTCTCTGCCATGACTCTTGGGTTTTGTGACTTGGTGGCTGTGG
>NC_034604.1:776715-780483 GCF_900095145.1 Mus pahari | reverse complement strand
CTTGGGTTTTGTGACTTGGTGGCTGTGGCGGTCAGACTCTCTCTGCCATGACTCTTGGGTTTTGTGACTTGGTGGCTGTGGCGGTCAGACTCTCTTCACATCTAGAAGATTCAGAAATGCATTCACTGTCACAGTACTTCGAGCCCCTTACAAGAATGTCATTCAGTTCACACCTAGGTGTTGTGTCTCAGAGCCAGGGGACTCATTTCTTTATGTGACTTGAAGATTCCATAAGAATCTAGCTCCATCAAGCCAGGGCACCCATTCAGCTTTAGCATCCACCTTCCCTTCATAGGTGTGTTCCGTTAGTAGATGTGTTCTAAGGAGCTGCTGTGTATGATGGAGACAAGAGACAGGAGTCTCCCCACTGGTCCCATCTTACCTCCCAGATTCTCTTTTTCAATGGTGAAGTTTACATGCACCCAGCCTTCATATCCGTATATGAGGAGCCCATATGCAAAGGTTAGGCAAGCCCTTGACCCTCCAGGAGTTCACAGTTGTAAAGTGACTTAGTTTCCCAACAGTTTTTCACTTCCCTCTTCTGTACAGGGGAAAGAAACTCTTTGTCATCTGTTTGGTTGCCAGTGCAATCTTGCTTCATATTTCCAAACCTTTATGTCTTCTAGCACATGTCTATGAGAGTTGAGAAGGTCCTTAAGGAAGTCAGTGACTTAACTTTTGTTCTCAGCTGGCCAGAATACATGTCTGGATATGATGACTAAGTTAGGATTTGGAAGCAAAATGTTCATTTTGAAGACAGCCTTAAAATGACTCATTATTAGATTAGGCTGATTCTAATTAGATCGGCCATCTCTTGACATAAAGAAGGAAAATCTATTTTTTTTAATGTGGCAATTTCTAAGAAACTGGCCCCATAATCCTAAATTAAAAGCAGGTTTCCACACATTGGACTCATGCCCCCTTGAGCCTTTGGTATTACATTTGGTCTATTTGGTTAGTTAAATAATGGTAACAAAAGAAGACAGAATAGATTATGTTAAATAAAGAGAAATTTAAGAGAGCAATTATGGTATTAAGCCAGGCCAGGAGGTGAGGGTTGTAAGTAATAAGATCACTGCTATTCAAACAAAGTGCTGTCTCCGTCTGGCATGCTCCGTCCTGGATAACAGGAGGCTCTCTAGCTTGAGAAAAGGGAACTCTCAAGAGAGTGTTGGGTGAGACTTTTATAGGTTCTAAAATATCTTGTGAAGTTCTTTAGCTTCTTGTTTTAATGAAGTAATGTGTTAGCAGTCTATGGAATTAAATATCATAGCCAGCAGCAATCCAGGTATAGGAGATGTGTGTAGGTAGTAAGTTCATTTTCTGTGAATCCTGTACACTACCTGTGTCTACCTGCTTAATCACAGAATGCTGTAGAGAGAAAAAAGTATAAAAGAGAAGCTTTGGGCCAATAAGTCCTAGGAACTTCTTCATTTTATGTGAAAGCCACAAAAATATGTGGAACTTGAAAAATTGTATTTATTCACTTTATATCCCAATATCCGCTTCTCCTACCAGTACTCCCTCATATAGATCCTCTCCACAATCCCTCTCCCCTTCTCTGAAAAGGGGGAATTCCCCTTGGGCATCACCTTCTGCTCCCACACAAACCCCAATGCTCCTTGTCCCTAGCACATCAAGTCACTGTATGACTAGGTGCCTCCTCTCTCACCGAGGCCAGACAAGGAGGACCAATTAGGGAAAGAGGATCCATAGGCAGCCAACAGAATCAGGAATAATCAGTTCCAGTTTTGGGGGAACGTGCATGAAGACTAAGCTGCACATCTGCTGTGTGTGTGTGTGTGTGTGTGTGTGTGTGTGTGTGTGTGTGTATGCATGTGCATGTGAGAGTGAGCTGGGGCTAGGTTCCATGCTCTCTCTTTGGTTGATGGTTCAGTTTCTGGTGGGCCCCGAGGGTCAAAGTTAGTTGATTCTGTTGGCCTTCCCGTGGAGTCCCTGTCCTTTTGGAGTCCCTCCCCCCAACTCTCCCACAGACTCTCTGATTTGGCTGTGAGTCTTTGTGTTTGACTCTATTGTTTCTGGGTAGAGCATCCCAGAGGATAGTTATCCTAGGATCCTGTATGCAAGTATAACATTTAATATGTCAGAGACTGGTTCTTGCCCAATTTGGGACAATCATTGGTTGGCCATTCCCTCTGCCTCTGCTTTGTCTTTGTCCCTGCAGACTTGTAGTCAGGACATATTTTGGGTTGAAGGCTTTGTGGGTGGGTGGCTGTCTTTATCCCTCCACTGGCTTCAGGAAGTGGCCACTCAGGATGCATATCCCCCACTGCTAGTAGTCTCAACTAGAGTCACCCTCATAGATATCCTGGGGTCTCCCCACCCCTGTCCCAGGTCTCTGGCCCACCCTAGAGATGCCCCCACCCATCTATCTCCCCTTCTTACCTTACATCTGACACTCCCCCCACACACAGCCTTTACCTCCCCTCTCTTGCCCAGGTCCCTTCCTCCATCCACCTTCAAAAGCATACTATGAAAAAGGGAGAGTATCTTCAACACATGGTGTTGTTCTAACTGGACGTCAGCATGTTGAAGAATGCAAATAGACTCATATTTATAACCCTGCACAAAACTCAAGTCCAAGTGGATCAAAGACCTCAATGTAAAACCAGATACACTAAGTGTAATAGAATATAAAGTGAGGAATAGCCTTGAACTTATTTGGTACAGGAGACAACTTCCTGAACAAAACACTCATTCAAAAACGTAATAAATGGGACATCATGAAACTGAAAGGTTTCTGTAAGTCAAAGGACACTGTCAATAGAACAAAATGACAGCCTACAGATTGGGAAAGGGTCTTCACCAACCCCACATCTGACAGAGGGCTAATATCCAAAATTTATAAAGAACTCAATAAGTTAGAAACTAACATAAATAACCCAATCAAAAAATGGGTTGTCCCTCAACTGAAGAATGGATAAAGAAAATATGGCTCATTTATGCAATGAAATACTCAGCTATTAAAAACAAGGACATCATGAATTGTGCAGGCAAATTGATGGAACTAGAAACTACTTTTTTTAACCCACACCCAAAAGGACATTTATGGTATGTACTCACTTATAAGATGATTTTAGCCATAAAGTACAAGATACCCATGCTATACAGCACAGACCCAAAGAACACAAATATCAAGGAGGGCCCAAGGGAAAACAGTGGAATCTCTCTCAAAAGGAGAAATAAAAATAAAACAACAACAAACAGACAAAAACCAGAACCTTTTTTTAGCAACTTCAGTGAGAAGGAAAAGGCTGCCCACTGGGGAGCTCCTGTGAGCCAAACTGCAGGTTAGAAGAGATCAGAGTGAGACGGAGATGGTAGAGTGGGGGATGGGGAGATTCTGCTCACCTTACTCAAGGTTTATAGTTGAATGTTATTTTCTAGTCCCCCCAGCTCAAGGAGGCTCCCACTTCCAGTCTTCGTGTTTGCACAGCAGAGTCTTCTTTACAGCCCCTCCATTGTCCTGTAAGGTGCTGGAAGGATGGAGCGAAGTCGAGCTCAAATGTCTGTTACTGGATGGTTCTGTTTGTATCGCAGTCTCCAAGTGATACAACCAGAGAGAATGGGTCAGCGGGAGCCAGGCTGGAGGTCTGGATGTAGGGAGACATCAGGAAAGTTTCCTTGTCAGGATCGAAGGGTACTTGTTGCCCTAACATGGAAAGAGTTACATAACCCCAAATGTACATGTGATAAAATTACACAGAGAGAGAGGGAGAGAGGGAGAGAGGGAGAGAGGGAGAGAGG
>NC_034604.1:765487-776108 GCF_900095145.1 Mus pahari | reverse complement strand
TGTGTGTGTGTGTGTGTGTGTGTGCGCGTGTGTGTGTGTGTGTGTGTGTGCGCGTGTGCATGCATGTGCTTTTCATTGCTACCTGTCTGTTTAATTGGCCTGTTAAGCATAAGTGGTTGGCTGAACTTAGCCTCTGAGAGCTGCCAAGGCCCAGGTTCTGATCCCAACAACTTGAGTACCAGCAAGGCAGATAAAGAGAAATACTGAGTTGAGGAAGTGGTGTAAGATAGAGGATACCAGAACACAGTTGTAATGTCAGGGAAAACCCAGAAGAGAAACAGAGATATGACAAGCCACACACTTCCATTAATGCCAAAATCAGTTCATGTTACACTATCACAAGTCTCTTCTCTCAGGTGCTTCAGGTCCTCCTCCACACGCTCAGCCCTGTTCCTTCCCAGTACCTGGGACCACAGGTCTAACTTCTTTTTCCTTTATAGTTTGCAGTTTCCAGTCTGTTTCTTCCACAGGTTATGGACATTTGTACGTAGACTTGCTAAGTGACCTCTGACCTCTACATACAGCAACACTCCAGCCCTCTTCAGCCAAAGCTCTGCCAGCTTCCCCAGGACATGGAGAGATATTCTTCTTCATCTCCAGTAAAGATGATGTTGAGACAGCAAAGCCAGCAGAATAAATACTTGATATGTTTATTCTGTCCCTCTACATTTAAAACCAAGTCTGTGTCCATTTTTGCAATTAAGTTTCCAAATTACCCACATGTTATTCACTTTGCTATGGACGTTTCTCATGGTGCTAACTACTCCCACCAGTTGCTAATAAGTACATAGTGTTTGTGCTCGACACATACCTCTGGAGACCAGGCTGTACACTACTTCATATTGTATAAAACAGTAGATATTCTGCTGGGCCTTGCCATGGATAATCCATATTACTAAGTTGTTCCCTTTTGAGTGAAATGCTAAGAAGCATGGTGCTGTTCAAGAACAAGATGCAGGCTTGGGTCCAGACAAATAGCAATTGCAATGGGCCCTTCAGGCAGGAGACAATGCTGAGCGGAAGTTACAGGGGCAGAACTGGAAGTTTGCCTAGGATGCACTGGATGGTCTGATGATGAATCAGGGGGTAGGATGTCACTGTCCTCTGCAGGGGGTCCTCCGTACGATGTAAGTGAGGGGAAAGGGTAGCTCAGCCCTGGGACTGGTGTGTCGCATAAGTTCATGGTGTTTGCTGATACTCCCAAGTGGACCTAATTTAATTTAATGTGTTCATGTTTATTTGCATGAGCTTAGCTTTCAGTCCTGTGCCATGGTCTGAGATGGACAGGTACTTGCTTGAACCAACCGTGTGCCTGCTGGCTTCTAATACCATATCTAACCACCCAGTGACACTCTGTGTCTGTACCAGCTCTGCTCTTGCCTTCAGTGAGGCCTGTAGCCTCTGATGCTGTTCTTAGCTGTTGTAGTGACCTATGTACCTTGGTATAAACTGATCCCTATGATTTGAGAGTTAATAGTAGTAACTAAAATGGAAATAAAGGATCCTAAGACAAGTTCCTAGAAGTAAGATATGGGAGATTAACAACCAAAAGATGATAAATACTCAAGAAAACATTATCAATAGATTATAAATTGTATGATGGTGAGCTTATATCTGTTTTGTTATGCCTGCTCTTGAATGTATACATGATAAGAACAGTATTAGACAATGACACATTTATTGAGTGCTTACTCTGCACAAGGGCCCATGCCAAGAACTTTCTGTTTCTTATATTCTTTATTCCTCAGAAGAAACACTGTCCTTATTACTTTCATGCTCCTTCTCTGAATGTAAATGCTGATATCAAGAGATTAAGCAACTAACTTGTTCAAATCCACACAGCTAAGGAGTTAAGAAACTGCATTAAAACTTGGGCCATCTGGCCCAGAGCCACACTCATGAAATTGGGCAATACTGCATGTAAAAATGCAGATGCTGCAGCAGCCCTATGTTATAGAGGATCTTGAAGAAATAGCATGTGAATTAGGAAGATTCTGGTTGTCTCTCTCAAGGTGATGGGGTGGCCTTACCTTCTTAACCCTTTCTAGGAGCAAGGCTATTGTTAATTGTCATACATCTACATAGTCACCCTTTGCATTTTGTCATATTAACTTTCTATCTCCCTGTCTCTACATACTCACATATGTATATGAGTTATGAATATAGAGACCTATGTGTACATACATATGCATACAGACATATATTACTTACTTGTACACATATGTGCTTAAGCATTACCAATTAAACTGTAGCTATTACAGTTCCTGACACCATCATCATGGCTCTCCTAAGAATAAGGGCACATAGGTGACTACACTATTCAAGAAACCAAGAATTAGCTGTAATGTCTATACTATGTGCTAATATATGTGTAATAGTCTATACCATGTGCTTTAAAGCTTTTGTAAACTCCGAAATCTGTCCAAAGCAGCACATTGCTGTTATTTGCTGTGTTATCTACATTCCAGTCCTCATTGTGTGCAACACTTCATATAAACAACTAACAGAAGAAAAAAAGATTTTGTTCATGTTTTCAGAGGGTTACAGTCTATTGTGGCAGTGGGAGTGTATGCAAGAGAAGGTGCTCAAGTCTTGGTGAATTGGCAGAGCACAGAGGAAACAAGAGTTGGTACAACCTTCTGAGGTACACCCCTGGCAACTAGACACCTCCAGCAACAAATTTCTCCCAATTGGGCCCTACCACCTAATGATTCCATAGCTTTCCCAAGTAATGCCATCAGCTAAGGAAGAAAGCACGCAGAATGAGACTCATTATGTGTTGTGGATTATGCCTGTAACCTAAGTGCTTGGGAAGTTGAAATCGGAGGGTTGCCATGAGTTCCAGGCCAACCTGAGCTACAGGATAAAGTCCTGCCCAAAACAAGCAAGCAAGCAAGCAAGCAAGCAAGCAACCAACCAACCAACCAACCAACCAACCAACCAACCAACCAACCAACCAAGCACTATAAAACACATATTTTCTCTTTTTAAATTTTTCTACACCCTGACCTCAGTTTTCCCTCCTTCCTCCCAGGCCTCCCCTATACTTCCCTTCTGTTTCTCTCACCCCTCTATCCCATCATTACCACCAACCTCCTCCCTTTTTCTTCAGAGAAAGTCAGGCCTCCCATGGATATCAACTAGCCCTGGCATATCAAGTAAGACTAGGCAGCTCCCCTCATATTAAGTCTGAATAAGGCAACCCAGTAGGAGGAAAAGGGTCCCCAAAACAGACAAAGAAACACACACCCCCTTCTCCCACTGTTAGGAGTCCCATAAGATGACCAAGCTATACAACTGTAATATGTATGCAGAGGGCCTACGTCAGTTCCTGGTTGTTGGTTCGTTCTCGGTGAGCCCCTATGAGGCCTGGTTAGTTCTGTAAGTTTTCTGGTGGTGTCTGCGACTCCTCTGACTCCTTCAATCCCTCCTCTCACTCGTCTGCAGGATTCCTCAAGTTCCCCCTAAAGTCTGCCTGTGGGTCTCTGTATCTGTTTCCATCTGTTCCTGGATGAAGCCTTTCTGATGACGTTGGGCTAAGCACAAACTATCAGTAAAACAGGATATCCTTAGGAATCTTTTCTTTGCCCACTCCCTACCAAGTCATGCTCATTTCTACTCTGGATCTCTGGGATCTCCAGTCTCTGGGTCCTGGCTCCCTCTCAGGGCATGGGTCTCAAGATAGACCAGTCAATCATTGGTTGGCTATTCCCACAATTTCTGCACCACCTTTACCCCAAGCACATTTTGTAGCCAGGGAAAATTGTAGGTCAACTGTTTTGGCATCAGTTAGTGTCACAATCTCTGCACTGGAAGGCTTGCTTGGCTACAAATGGCCAGTTCAGGCTCCGTATCTCCCATTGCTAGGAGTCTTAGATAGGGTGACCCTTGTCGATCCTTGGCAGTTTCCAGTGAACTCTTTTTAGATTGTCCCCAAATTGTCCCCCAATTCCAGTTATCTCTCCCAGTGCTCTGTCCCTCTGTCCTCCCCACACTTGATGCCTCCTTTAGCCCCTCTCCACCAGTGATATCTATTCTATTTTCCCTTCCCAGGGAGATTCATGTGTCCCCACTTAAGCCCTCCATGTTACTCGGCTTCTCTGGGTCTGTGGATTATAGCATGGTTATCCTGCACTTTACAGATATATATTCACTTATAAGTGAGTACATACCATGTTTATCTTTCTGGGTCTGGGTTACCTCACTCAGGATGATATTTTCTAGTTCTATCCATTTGCCTGCCAATTTCATGATGTCATAGCTTTTAAGAGCTGAGTAATACTCCATTGTATAAATATGCCACATTTTCTTTATCCATTCTTTTATTGAGGGACATTTGAGTTGTTTCCAGTTTCTGGCTATTATGAATAAAACTGCTATGAACACAGTTGAGCAAATGTCCTTGTGATATGATTTAGAATCTTTTAGGTATATTCCCACAAGTGGTATAACTGGGTCTTGAGGTATATCAATTCACAGTTTTCTCAGAAACCATCATATTGATTTCCAAAGTGACTGTATAAGTTTGCACATCCACCAGCAATGGAGGAGTGTTCCCCTTGCTCCACATCCTCACTAGCATGAGCTGTCACTTGTATTTTTTATCTTAGCCATTCTGACAGATGTAAAATGGAATTTCAGAGTCTGTTTGATTTGCATTTATATTCTCCATCTATGGTTATTGAAAGCCTTTCTGGGTATAGTAGTCTGGTCTGGCATCTGTGGCCTCTTAGAATCTGTAAGACACCTGTCTGTGCTCTTACAACTTTGAGAGTCTCTGTTGAGAAGTTGGGTATAATTCTTGTAGGCCTACCTTTATATGTTTGGCCTTTTTCCTTTGCATCTTTTAATATCTTTCTTTGTTCTGTACATTTAGTATTTTGATTATTATGTGGTGGGGAGATTTCTTTTTTCCTGATCCAATCTATTTGGTGTTCTGTAAGCATCTTATACCTTTATAGGCATTTCCTTATTTAAGTGAGGACATTTCTATGATTTTGTTGAAAATATTTTCTGGGATTTTGAGCTCATGGTCTTCTTGTATTCCTATTATTTTTAGGTTTGGACTTTTCAGTGTCCCAGATTTCCTGGATGTTTTATATCAGGAACGTCTTAGAGTAAACGTTTTTGGTTTTGTTTTTTGTTTTGTTTTGGTTTTTTTGAACAGTGTATTAATTCCTTCTATCATATGTTCTATGCCTGAGATTCCCTCTGTTGATGTCCGTCCCCTGCACTCTGTTGATGAACGTCCCCTGCACTCTGTTGATGNACGTCCCCTGCACTCTGTTGATGAACGTCCCCTGCACTCTGTTGATGAACGTCCCCTGCACTCTGTTGATGTCCGTCCCCTGCACTCTGTTGATGTCCGTCCCCTGCACTCTGTTGATGTCCGTCCCCTGCACTCTGTTGATGTCCGTCCCCTGCACTCTGTTGATGACGCTCGAGTAGTTTCTGTTCTTTTCCCTAGGGTTTCCATGTCCAGGATTCCCTCGATTTGTGTTTTCTTTATTTTTTCTATTTCTATTTTCAGGTCTTGAAAAGTTTTTTTCATTTTCTTTACCTGTTTGTGTGTTCAAGTTTTCCTGGATTTCTTTAAGGGATCTATTCATTTCTTTTTAAGGGCCTTTTCCATCTTCATATGATGGAGTTTAAGGTGATTGTGCTGTACTTCAGCTGTGTTGGAATATCCAGGGCTTGCTATAGTAGGATAGCTGGGCTCTGGTGGTGCCATATTGCTCTGGCTGTTGCTGATTGTGTTCTGGCCTCTAATCATCTGGATTTGGGCTTATTTTCAGTTTAGATGCTGATTTCTGAGTTTAGATGGAATTTTTTTTAGATGATTTCCCCATTGCTTTATGTTTCCCTTCTGGTTTTCTGGCCTGTGAGGCCTGTGACCAGTGAATCTTCAGATTACAGTAGGCATCTCTGCTGGGGTTTAAAATTCCTATGTTGCTTCTGGGGTGCTGGGGTGCTGGTGTTCTGGGAACTGGCATAGCCTCTGGGGTTCCAGGTACCAATGTGGCCTCTGGGGTTCCGGGTACCAGTTTGGTTTCTGGGGGTCATAGTACTGACAGGGCTTCCAGTAGAGAAGGAATCCTCTGCCAGAGTTGTGGGCCATAAACAAATATTTTAAACTTGAGCTTTTGGGACTTTTAGTTTCAGACTGTAAGATTTACCCCTCCTCCATATACTCACTAAATTGTCCTGAGTTTCTTTTTCTTTCATGACAGGGGCTAGTTCAAAGAACCCAGGTCAGCTAGTTTATGGATGTCATACAACTTGGTATGTGAATTAACATGTGTTTGGACTCCTCTGATTGCCTTGCCTTTGAGAGGAGAGCAGTACAGGGTATGGCTGACTTGTCAGTGTACCAAATCAGGATTGTTCCCACTGCTGTAGAACCCTACTCTCTTCACCCTCTCTTCAACCTCAGTTGACTGTGTTTTCTATAGTCTTAGATGGGAAGGTAACAACATCCTACAGACCTCTTACTCAGAAGAGAGGTTCAAGAGCCCTAGCTGACTTAATGGTGGGCCGTGAAGAGGAAGCAAGTGCCAAAAAGCATCTGTGACTGAGAATAATGTTGCCATAGCAATTTCTGTGGCCATTCACAGCAAAACTAGAGATTGGATTGATTCTTTGGACTTCTTTTTCACCATAACTGAAGCTCTTGGTTTCCAAAATCAGTAAGAAATTGATAAATACATATGTACAAGAATATAAAAATAGATATGTAGATAAAATACAAATCACAGATAGATATAGAAAGCTGATAGATAAAAATAGGCAGATAGATAGATGATAGATATAAAAATAGGTGTATAAATATAGACACATATGTATGTAAATATAGACACAAAGATCTTTATTCTATTTAAACTTTTAGATTTGAACCCTAGCACAAAGGACTGAGGTGCATATTTTACATATCAAAGCAGACCAGGCTCCCAGGTCCTCCCAGCATCCCTCAGTCCCTTCCTGGCATACCCTGCCACCAACCTGCACCTTCCCCATGAGTCTCTTCCCTATGTAATCCAAACGTTTTGGTCTCTCCTTTTACTTCTCATTCTCTTTCTCTTTCTCTTTTTCCCTCATCCCCTCATTTTTCTCTGACCTCAGTCCTTGGGGCCAATGAACTCGTCCAAAAGCAGCTTCCCAATGAGCTTACATTTAATCTAATCTAATCTGGCTTGAATTGGTTCAATTTACTGGTAGAGAAATAACCTGTCATAAGCTTTGTATGTGTGGTGTGTGTGTGGGGGGGGAGGTGTTCATGCATGCCACAGCACATAGGTGGAGGTCAGAAGACAACTTCAGGTGTTTTATCTTGTTTGAAACCAGATTTGTTTTGTGGTTTGTGTCTGGGCACCGCTAGACTAGCTGGTCCACAAGACTGGAGGGATTCTCCTTATTCCCCACCCTTCTGCAAGAGCATTGGCATTATAGACATGAGTGATCATGCCCATTACACAGGTTCCAGAGAGTCTGAACTCATTCCTCATGCTTGTACACCAAGCTCTTCATCTATACAGAGCCATCCATTCAGTCCACAATAGATTATAAAGAATTTAAGGGCTAAAGAAGTGGCTCATTTGGTAAATGCAGTTGAGCCAAGCCTGACTGGAAGGAGAGAGCCAACTTACAGGGACTGTCCCCTGAAATCCACACCAACAGCAAGGCACAGGAGATACACACTGAGAAAACAAATACATAGGTGTCATTTACATTTTTAAAAAGAATTTGATTATGCAATGCTAAAGAGCAAGTTCTAAGATGTACAATTGATAATCTCATGACACAGTGCAGTCCCTGACCAAGTCAGAGGCCAGACTATAAGGAGAGGTGATGATATAACTCAGTCCAAGTGCAGTTGAAGCCAGGAAACAAATGCTTCAGCTCAAGTCCAAAAGCAGAAGCCGGTCTCAAACTCAAACTCAGAGATCTGCTTGCTTCTGCTTCCCATGGGCCAGGATTAAAAATATACCTAGAAATTCTTTGAGATAAGTAAAATGATCAATATTTTTTATATACATGAAAAGATAAAATTCACAAAAGTTTGATTAAAAAGATTGGTTCAAATTCATGCTAAAGCTGGGACCTGAGGTTGGAACTGGTTTGATGTTCACCATGAAAACAGCCAAGCCATGGAATCAAAAACCTGGATGCAAGCCTTCTAGTGTCTCTTACCAAGTAGAGAGCTTGAGTTCTGATTCTCCCATTGGCTTCATAATGGAAAAATCATCATCCCTGCCTCACCCCTCTCCACAGAGGACACTCCATGTGCAAACAGTGTTTGTGAACCAAAGCCCAGAGTGGAGAGTTTGGTTCATCAAGTGCATTTGTGCTAAGAGACAAACTGAGGAGAACTGCAGGAAAGGAGTTGTCAGAATGCTCAGCAATCTGAGCACTTCCTAAACCACAGGAAGGCTGCATCCAGCTCCTAGAACTGCCGAGGAAACAGCCTCAGGTGTCACATGTGGAGCACATTGCTCTTCTCTGAGTGTTTGTGCTGTTTCACAGGCAATGGCACAAAATCACTTCTAACAAGTTCTAAGAAAGTTATGTTCATAAAAATAGTAATTGTTATAATCTAGTGTTACCCATAATTATCCTAAACTATAAATATATATTATGTACTTATTCTTACAAGAAAAAGCATGAGCTATTTTCCAGTTCTGATGCAGTTTCAGCCTCTCGAGGTGACTCTGCTGGCCTCCAGCATCCAGAGAGAAGCCAGTACTTTCACTTATACCATGTCTGATCTCTACATGATACAAACTGGGGTAGGAAACAAGTTAGCAGATTCAAAGAATACTTGTCTTAAAGATGTTTGAACAATCTTACACTCCCTGGCAAAAGAATATGTCCTTGTAAAGCTGGTGTCCGATCTGTCAGCAGAAGTGCTTGCTCACAGTCCAGACGAACCTAGTCGAGCATCCTTGACACAGCTGAGTCGACTCCTTTGCTTTTTATTGCTGAACCTGAGCTGAAGCTCTAGTCAAACCTCTTCCATGAACCTGGGAGAACCTATTCCAAAATTTTAATAATGATGGTTATTACCCACACACACACACACACACACACACACACACACACACACACACACACACACAAACCATTCATGCAAATCTTATACAAAGGTAAGAACAGTTGTGACTATTCTTTAATTTCATGGCAGAGCATATCAACCCTCTATGCTGTTTTGTCTAGTACCCTGCCAGTAATCCTGAGATAGCACTTGTCATATTCTGCGTGGGCTGTTCCTACTCCAAGTGGTCGACTAACATGGCCATCCAACTATTTCATGGTACCATCTTCCCTCTCTCCTTTTGCCTGGTGGTTTCTGCCTCAGCCCCCAAGCCCCGCCTACCTCTCTTCTGCCCAGCTACAGGATATAGGTGTCTTTATTTCACCAATAGTTTTAAAGTAAGGAGCAATGTTTGCACAACAAAAGTTGGCATATGTGGGAATTCACTTGTCTTGAGGCAACTAGGTCTTGGGATACAGAATTTGCCATTGCATTACATAGCAACAGACCAAATCTCAACAGAAACTCTTCTATAAACACAAGATAGTGTGTCCGGTAGCAATTGCTGTATATCAAACTACCTGGAAATGCAACCCAATTAAACTACAGCTCTTATCCTTTTTGGTCCACAATTCAGTTGTGCAGTAGTGAGAATAGGGTGTTTCTGAGTGGCCCCTAGGTCTAACTGGGCTCAGTCACACTGTGGGATCGGGTACAGCATGGCATCTTGTGAGCGCCTGATATATGGCAGCTTCATTAGAATGGCTTACCTTGGTCTTTGTGATCTTTCATTCCTCAGCCAGCTAGCCTGGACTCATCTTATGGCCTGATCTTGGAACAAGTACACATTATCTTCTGACTCATGGCATTCATTGTGGCTTTAGGTTTGAATGAGGATTGATCAGATCACACATGCCTACCCACAGTGCCTTCTTTCATATAGCTGCTCTCTAAGAAGTGGCAAGCCCCACTGGCAAGAACCAATCTGTGACTCTCTAACCCTCTAGCAAACTCTTCAGATGTCTTGACTCCAGGAGAATAGCAGGTAGCATTCTCATGTCCCAGAGGAAGTTTAAGGACCTCAGGTGGCCTGACTATGACATGAGAGGACTGAGGGCAGACTAGGTGCATCTTGAGAGTATGTGGTGTCCTCTCACTTATCACACATCCTCAGATTTCCACCTTCCTTCCCAAGAATTCAGTATCTGCTCTGGATGCTCATCAACCATGTGGTGTGCATCCTCTCCTTCCTCTAAGACCTATACAAAGGTCTTCCCAGTGCGCCTGACCTCTCACCAGAACTCCCACCATGTAGCTGTCTGTCTGTCTGTCTGTCTGTCTGTCTGTCTTTTATTGGCCTCAATAACTTTTCTAATAAACCTCTAAAAGGAAAATCTGTCTCAGTGTTCCCCTTGAACAACCCTGTACTCAAAACATTTTATAAAGTCAGTCAACAGAGAGATTAAAGGATTAAAAAACAGAGTTCTTTCTTCTTTCTTTCTTCTTTCTTTCTTTCTTTCTTTCTTTCTTTCTTTCTTTCTTTCTTTCTTTCTTCCTTCCTTCCTTCCTTCCTTCCTTCCTTCCTTCCTTCCT
>NC_034604.1:764235-764782 GCF_900095145.1 Mus pahari | reverse complement strand
CTCTCTCTCTCTCTCTCTCTCTCTCTCTCTCTGGCTTTTGTTTTGATACAGGGTTTCTTTGTGTAGACCAGGCTGTCCTTGAACTCATAGAGTTCTGTTTGCCTCTGCCTCCTCAGTGCTGGAATCAAAGGCATGTTACCCCTGATCAGACTTAGTTTCTTAATAGAAGAGGCTTCAATAACTTACCTATGAGGAAACAGGACTCCACAATTTATCCCAAGTGGTACAAAATGGAGTGGTACATTAATGCATGAGGAAATGCCATTCCCCTTTGGAGAAGAACATTAAACAGCAAATTAACACACTATGAAGGGAGAACAGAAACTTGGTTTTCTTTTTAGGTTCTAGAAAAAAGAAGGAAGGTCTAACCTTTCCTTCTCTTGAGGAACACAAGAAGGCCTCAGGCCTGCCTCCTCAGAGATGAGAACACAAGAAGGGCTCAGGCCTGCCTCCTCAGAGATGGGAACACGAGAAGGCCTCAGGCCTGCCTCCTCAGAGATGGGAACACAAGAAGGCCTCAGGCCTGCCTCCTCAGAGATGGGAACAC
>NC_034604.1:707367-763661 GCF_900095145.1 Mus pahari | reverse complement strand
GATGGGAACACAAGAAGGCCTCAGGCCTGCCTCCTCAGGGATGGGAACACAAGAAGGCCTCAGGCCTGCCTCCTCAGAGATGGGAATCAGCTAGCAGACATCAAGGGAGTTGGTGACACTGTGCCTCTAAAGTGGGGTCAGATGCTGCACCCCTCCTGGGACTCCAAGACTGATGTCATTAAGCTTTGCTTTACTATTCATCCTCTGCCTCCTGGGGTCACATCTGATCAACCAGCCAGATGACTTAGATAATGGAACCTCTGGTTAATGTACAATAGCTTTTGATCCTGAGTCTTGAAACTACAGGAATTCTCAAGGCACCAGAGGAAATCTTCTGTAGATTATTAATCAAGACACTTACACACACCTATAGACTTTGGGACAATATGTGGTTTACCCAGAAGCAATCAGAGAAAGAAATATCTCAAATGGATTAATTTGTTCTTTTGAGAAATGGTATAGGCGAGTTTTAGTTCCTTTTTTATGATTTTATTTAGTGAGCCAAAATTTTCTACTACTAAACTAATACTTACATAAATAAAGTACTTCCACATGATCCTGCTATGCTTTCATGGTTTACAGATAGAATGATCAAGTTGGTAAAAATGTCCACATGCCAACCTTATTCACAAGAACTCAGTTACAGAATCTGCTTAGTCATTTAGGGCACATCAGAGCTGATTGGGAAGGTGTGGTATATACATTGAAAATTTCAGTTACAAGGAAGGGTGAAATTCTGTCATTTGCAGGAAAGTGGATGGGACATGTTAGTTGCAAAAAGCAGGGAAAGGTATGCTTTCTTTCAGATGTGCAGAGACAGAGAGGAAAAAGATGAGCTGAAGGTATAAGAAGGGCTGCTATGGAAGGTACAGAAAGGCAGTGGGAGAGAAGGGAAATACAGACAAGATGGACAGGGAGACAGCCATGCATGGAAGTGTCACAGCAATACCCACTGAAGTTTGCAATGAACACATATTAGTAAATAAAATAAAAACATAAATTAAAATAGTGTATTTAAATAAGAAAGGAAATACAAAGAAAATCAGTTATTAACGGAGTCAGATAGAGGATGGAAGATTTGTAATGTATTCTAAGCAGCAGCATCTCTAAGCCAGGTCGGTGACAATAAAATCCTGTGCTGTCCTGGCTTCCCATGAACTACATAGCAGCAGCAGAGCCATAGACCAGTGCCCTGATTCCTCTGCATCCTGGTTGCAGCCTGCTGCTGAAGAAACACAGCTGTCTCAGAGATGGAACTCAGCCACCAAAATATCAGGGCTTAGCACATGAGTGTCTTCATGTCTTTGCTTTTCAGTTTGTTCCACCTCTGAACATAGGCATCAGTGTGTCCAGAATATGAGAAAGGTAGGCATTCAAGCTCAACTGAGAATTTATCTCTGCGTCACAAGGGGCCCACACAACCCAAGCCTTCTCTTTCTTCTCTTCTCTACTCTCACCCGGGTAATGGCTATTTCCTTAGCTCCACAATATACTACATTAAAACAGTCCCAGACCCAACCACTTTGGATACTAGTGTAACTAATATCCAGCTGTTACACAACTCTGCTCGTCAGCTTGGTGTGGGATCCACTAAGACACACAACGCTGAGCAGGTCCATGTGGGTGTTTTCTGGAAACCTTAACTGAAGCAGCTCAGCTATGAAATCTGAGGAGAAAAGCTGCTGTGTTTGTGTGCCCGCCTTTGCATCCTGCTGGTAAGGGCATCTAACAAGTTGCTGCTGTAGCTTTTAGTGGAGCTTGCCTCTTCCAGATCACTACATGGATTGAAGAACTGTACATGTCTTGGAATCATCCAGCCCTTCAGCACCAGATTGGCAGTACCGAGGCACAGAGCCCCAGGGGTTGAGCGACTACAGGTTTTCAGTCGCTCCAGCCTGGGTCATGTGAGACGGTCTAATAAATCACCTTTGAAAAGTATATCCATTCTATTAGTTATGTTCCCCTCTGGAACCCTTCAGTTATCTCCTATTCTAGGGTGTAAGTTTAATGGCAAGAACTGAGCCCTGTCCACCGTGGACTCAGGATGATGCTTACCCTACTGTATATGCTCCTTTAACAGTTTCTGAATGGGAATAAGGATTAAAGTGTTTACTGTCTTTTCTGGTGAACTTGGGCCATTCCCAGAGGCAAGACCCAGTGTAGAGACATGGGGCTTTGTGCTTCCTGCCACAATCCCAGTTGACCTACTAACTAGTATCATGCAGGAAACTGTCTATAGGCTATTCTCAGAGTGCCTGGTTGCAGGCACAAATGTCATCTGGTTCTTAGTCTCCCACATTCATGTTACATTGAGAAAAGTCTTAAGAAACTCAACTGGCTTTCCAGGTGTTTAAAACTCCTACAAATATTTGATTATAGACTATCAGGGAACATGGTTGGGAGTCCCCAGAGCACAAGTTGTTGGAGTTCCTAAAATGGTACAGAGCTCAGGATGTATATGTCTCAGACATGCCAGAGCTGATCCTGACACCACTGGCTGCTTCGTGAGGTTTGCAGAGCACCCCATTCCTTTCCCACACATCCCAGTATCAGCACCAAACTTAGGTGACAGGGACACAACTTCTTAGAATGTCCTGAAGACATCTCCAGGGGGCCTAGTGGCATCTGCTTGTTTCTGCCATTCAATGTGACCCACCTTGGCCCCAGCAGGAGTCTGTCAGCAACAGAGAAGGGAGGTGAGATGTGGTCAGAGGAGTGAGGGCAGGAAGATGGAACTGTGAGCTGAAGGATGGAAGCGTATAGGCCCAGCAAGCAGCCAAGGTACTGAGAAGTTGAGCTTTGCAGTAGGAGGTCTTAGGTCTCCTGATCTGACACATTCCCACCCACCCACCCACCCACCATTCCATCTGGTCTGTGTTCTCTGGCATTGCAAGATCAATTCGCTTCCTAACTTTCTCTCCATCTAGCTTCTACTTAAATGCCCATCGCCCTGGGGGGCAAGACGCTCATTCTCTTCCCAAGCAACCCAACTGGAAAACTTGCTTATGTGGAAGAGAGGTCTAAGTTTCTGAGACTCTGGCCGTGTGGCCTGATATCTGGTTCATGGAAACAGGTTATACCCAACAGGGCACCTATGTGACAGGCACTGACTTTCCTGGGAATCTGAAAACCTTCTCCTTTTTGCTTCTAAACCTATCTCCAAATTCTTAGAATTCATGTTAGTGCCTAAAAATCTCCCCCAAACAGTAGCACCGAAGATGACTACTAGTGAGGCAAGCAGTTTCCCTAAGACAGTACACCTGATAATTTTAAAATCACATTCGGTTTGGTTTGTTGAAAAAGAGAACGTGTTGGTTGAGATGGAGGTGGGGCAGAGGTTCAGAGAAGAATTTCAAGATCTCAGCTGCAAAGCTATTCAGTTTTGGCAGCAACTTTAGCAACAAATATGTCTTTGTAAGTTTATTCTTATTTTGCAACCTGAAAATAATGCATATGATTTTTATCAAACTGAGGCACCAAGGAAGCAATGAGCAGGTCTTGGAAAGTCTAAATAAAAATCAACAATTCTCACAGTCAGAACAGTCAATAGCAGCACAGAAGGCCACTGGTGCCTTCTTTCCAGCGCCTGTGGTCCTGGGCTGTTGGTTACCCACAGAGCCTCTTTCTAGACCTGACTGAACAGACAATTAGCTGCTGAATCTTACAGAGAAAAGGAGCTTGGTAAGAATTTATTTCCTTTATTCAGTTAATGTGAAGGGTTTTGTGTGTGTGTGTGTGTGTGTGTGTGTGTGTGTGTGTGTGTGTGTGTGTGTGTGTAGTATGTTGTATTTGACCTAAGATTTGAACATAAGGAGACACACAATCCGTAAGGTTCCTCCTACTGTACCAGGCTCCTTCGGAAGCACACATACCATGACATTGTATAGACATCAGCTTCAAGGTACACCTATATCTATTGAGGCTGCAATGCTCCCCAGTGACCTTCACCTACACTCCACCTTGAAGCCTGTCCCCCCAGCTTTGATAATGCACCTGTACCCTTGTAAGCCTCCAAGCAGCAGAAACATATGCTGTCATGTGAGGTGAATGCAGAACATTATTCCCGTGTAACTGAAGTTCTAGGTGGACTTGTCAGGTGAAGTTCAGGGGCTCTCACAGCAGACTGAAAGAGGAAGGCTTTCTCTGGCTCCTGCCAGGCTGCTCAGCTAGCTGGGCACTGCCTTTCTGCTGGCATTAAAACAGTTTGGAGGGAGCTTTTCGTCCTCTGATCCATACTCCGGAAGTGCTGAGGCTCAGGTACCACCCAGGTTGGTATTTCTAAAATCAGGGCTTGCAAAGGTGATTATGGTGTGAGGAAATGGACTCTAGCTGTCAAGTGTCAGCTCCCACACTTGATTGAGAAGAGCTGTTCATTTCCAGCTTTCCTGGTCCTTGTTTTCCCTGAGTGATGACCATTCCCTGGGCTAAGAAGCCATAGCCATGAAGATGAAAACTCTTCAAAATTAAGTGTTACTTTAATCTTTCCAGACAGACTAACACTCCCCCGCCCTGCCCCCAACAGCTAAAAGATCTGTTTAGATGTGAAAAAGAAATCTCACTGGCTCCCTTCACATTCTTCTCATGGACTGGAGGGAGGATTCATTTCAAAGTGAATGATGGAACCCTTAACGGGTGTCACTTAATCTGTGGTGGCATGGAGCAGACGCTTTAATATTTACTGGATTCTGATGAGAGATAGGATGTCGGCCAGGGAATAGGAAGTGGAAATCGTGAGAACCAAGCAAGGGGGGCTTCTTGCCCAGACTCTTGTGATAATGCCTCCCTCAGCCTCATCGTGGGAGTGATGAAAGCTGCCCTTGGGCTTTGAAGCTGGCCCTGGCAATGTCTCACAGAAGACTGAAAAGCAGGGAGAAATGAATGACATAGTTCTGACCCATCAAAGCCTCTATATACTGGTCTCAATTTTGGGACCCAGAACTCTGTGGACCAGGATCTATGCTTTCCCATAGTACTTGGACATGGGTAGCCAGAGTTTTAGCTTTTCCTTCTAGAAAGCAAGTGTTTTGGTCTAGAGTCCTATGCCATCTCTAGAGATGCTGTGATTTTTAGCTTCTTTTATTCATTCACTCAATCACTTCCTGATGGATTCACTCCTTTTTCACAGGGCTTTAATCCATCAGGTTTTTGGTTTCTTTTTTTTTTTTTTTCTTTGTTTGTTTGGTTTGGTTTGGTTTGGCTTTTTTTTCTCTTTCTTTCCTAGCTCCCCACCCCATCTTTTAATATCACTTCCTGTGCATATAGCAAAAACAAACAAAAAAACTCAAAAAAAACCAAACAACCCTATAATACCAACTCTGTGGCAACTGAGGCAGTAAGATCACAAGTTCAAAACCTCCCTGGGCTCCATAGTGAGTTGCAAGCTGTCTTGGTCAAGGTTTCTATTCCTGTACAGACATCATGACCAAGACAAAGTTGGGGAGTAAAGGGTTTATTCAACTTACACTTCCATACTGCTGTTCATCACTAAAGGAAGTCAGGATTGGAACTCAAGCAGGTCAGGAAGCAGGAGCTGATGCAGAGGCCATGGAGGGATGTTTCTTACTGGCTTACTTCCCCTGGCTTGCTCAGCTTGCTTTCTTATAGAACCCAAGACTACCATCCCAGGGATGGTACCACCCACAAGGGGACCTCCCCACTTGATCACTAATTGAGAAAATGCCTTGCAGCTGGATCTCATGGAGGCATTTCTTCAACTGAAGCTCCTTTCTCTGTGATAACTCCAGCTTGTGTCAAATTGTCACAAAACCAGCCAGTATACAGGCCATTCTGGGTTACAGGGTATAACATTCTCAAAATGAATGAAGAAAAGACAAGAATGTTTGAGAGGACGAGTGTACCGTACAAAGTTCAGGCCCTCCACTTTGGTGGTAATTAACTTAAAACTTACTTTTAATCAATTTCTGAATAAGTGGGCAAATATAGCTTCGATTAGAAGGCTCATGGCCAGGGGAAAGCAGAAAGGGGATCCTAGATGTCAGGGTGGTCTTAAGGGCTGGGGGGTCTTGGGCAAAGCTAGAAGCCATAAAGTTACATACTGCTCTGCAGGAGTTTCTGTGGCCAATTACTTTGACTTAGCTAATGGCACAGGCTCCTTTTTCTGCACTTATTTCTAAATCTGAGAGGATAACATCATCTGCAAAGACCCATGGGCCTCATTTCTAGACAGGAAAAATCCCCCTCATTATCTTCTTAAATTATTTCCTGTAGGTTCCCCTCAAGTAAAACCACTAAGCTCCTGCTGATCCGGTTCCCACTGATACATGGGAGTGGTCTCTCACAGAGGGACACTCAAGGCCTCAGGTTTGGCAGAGAGAACAGATTCAGCTCAGGCCCACTGTAAGCCTTAGCCTCACAATTCTACAAAGAAGTGAGTGAGTGTGTCCACAGCTTGTGCCACAAAAGGCAAGCTGCACCCTGCCCTCTGGGATGGTCCCATGTTGCAACAGCTCTCCTGGGAACTACTGAGTTCAACCCACCAGATTTGCTAACAGCATCAATGCAGCAGCTTTAGGGACCCAGGGGTACATTTAGCCCTTTAGCATCAGTCATTAATAGCATCTCAAGTTTCCTAAACAGCTTATAAATTTAGCTTCCACATCCATGAGTCCTCTATGGGACACGGATGGGAAGGTTCACCTGATAGACTGGAGAAACTGAGGCTCAGCTGACAAAGTAGCTGATAGACTCACAGAGCAAGAGGGAATCAGAACAGTGGGCTAGGGGCCCAGGCTACAGATCTGGGCAGCTCCGTTAGTCTTCAGGGTGATGTTATCTGCAGTTTCTTCTCATTTCTCACTGACATAAGGCATGGCTCCACTTGTTACTTGCTCATGTCCTTTTGCGAAGGGCCTTTCTCTAAGGCCAAAATGTCACTTATGTTGATCTTAAACTCTGGAGGTGGTTCAGGGAAGGAAAGAGCAGTGCTGTCAGATCAGGAGGAGGCAATGAGGAGCACTAAGTGGGGAACCATGAGAGAAATCCAGGGATAGGGTGTCCGGATGTCCCCAGACTGCCCCCAATATCAGCATGAGCTGCTCTCATCATATCCTTCCCAACTCTTTCTTTTTCTTCCTCCCACAGAGCTCTGCACCATGGTAGGCCCTTAGTGCCTTCTGGGGAATTCAGAGACCACCCAAGGTTAACTGGGCCTGCTGGTCTAGAAACCCAACAACAGAGACACCACAAGGCAGGCAGATGCTCTACCCGGCTGTGGGGCCTCCAAGTGGGCCTAAATCGAGACTTGGCACTCCCGGGATCACGCTTCTTTCTCACAGCAGCCTTTGATGCTCTGTATAGCAGGTGTGTTAGTGTGATGCCAGGATGGGCTGTGGCCTTTGCCCAGTTGTGATCAATGTGCTTCTTTTCTGTTTTAAAGATTTACTTGTGTGTGTGTGTGTGTGTGTGTGTTGCATGTGCTTGCATACTCGTGTGTGCAGGCACCAAATGAGTCCAGCACAGGATGAGCAGAAGTTACATGCGGTTCTGTGTTTCCTGACATTGTTTCTGGGAATAGAGCTCTTGCCCTCTGGTAAGAACAGGAGGTGTTTTTAACCAGTGATCCATCTCTCCTGCCCCACCTCTAGCTGTTTGCCATTTAGGGGACAGGTATACTCATGGTTTCATTGTGACACCCAATTTGGGGGCTGAGTTGACTCCTCTGTTCATGTTAGTGTCACAGTCAGAATTCATCTTAGCTGAGTGTGTGATACACAGCTATCATCCTAGAACTTGGGAGACTGAGAAAGCTTAGGATGGGCCTGTCTGAAAATCAAAACTACACTCATAAAATAAGATAAAACTGAACAGCCACAAGAACATATTCTGATCATAGGGTAGGAAGGTCCCTGGAGAAAAGAGCAAACCCCAGAGACATGAAAGTGGGGCTTCTCAGTTACCCAATGTTTTTATTTTGAGTTTTTTTAGACTTCAAGAAGCTTGAAGAGTTTGTTTTTACAGCTCTCCACCATCATTTGTATACTAAGTCTCTTTGAAAAATGTTTCTGTGATAAAAATCTAAAAAGCTGCACTGTAATCAAAGTTAGATATTTGCAAATAACCTGAAATGTAAAACCAGACACAACCACATTGTTTACAATCTCTCCCAAAGCAAGGCTGTGTGGTGGCTTTTTGCCAGACTTGAGGAGAAGTTTCTATTGGCTGTTTTTTTCCATAAATATATTGGTGAAGATGGGTTATCATATGTTACAAGTGTCCATACGTGTGTGCGCTCTGTTCTGCATTTTGTCTTTCAAAATTGTATTTTTAGACTTCAAAGTGGTAGGGCCTGCATCTTGCTCAATGCCTTCTACTTTCTGTTAGTCCTAACCACAAAGTACAGCCCGACTTTACTTATCCGGCTTTCTTTCCAAGGACTGAAAACTTGCTGCACTTCGAAAGTCAAATCTGTCACACGTTAGCAGTCACTTAGCTGGGCTAACTGGAGCGAAGGCCAATTACAGAGGCTTCCGTGGGGATGGCAGAGGCACGAGACTGCACAATGTACTTCTGCTCTGGAATGTCTTTCAGGGTAAGTGGGCAAACCATTCTCAGAGCTGGAGCTGGCCTGCTTCCTAGGGTCCTGCTCTCATCTCTTGTTGATCCCTCCCTGCTAGACACAGGGGACAGTGAGATGCTGCCTTGCTCACTCTGTGGGACTCATGTGTCCTACTGCCTGAGGTCACCCTATGGTCAAGGGCCTGATCCCAAAGAGCTTTCTCCGCAGGGCACCTAGAAGCAAAGGCAGAGTGTGCTGCTGGTGAAATGTGGGCAGGACTTGGTAGCTGTTAGTGAGAATGATGATGCTGACACCTGGGGCTGTATAGCAAATCTGTAGTCTGAGAGACTTAACCAACAGAAAGTTCTCGAAGCTGAAAGTCAGAGATCACATTCTTTACAGTCTTGAAAAAAGGGGTGAAGAAGCAGGGTTAGAGAAGATGATGAGAGGGGAGAGAGGAGAGAGAGGGGGGAAGAGGAGGGAGAGGGGTTCCACAAGAGCAGAGAGTAAGAGAGCGCTCATGTCTCCTTTTAAAATGTAAACATGAATGTTAAAAGTGAGCACTCCATTCTCCAACACCATCCACCCTTTATTACTTCCCAAAGGTCTCATTGCCAGAGCCTGTGACAGTAGGAAATAAAGCATGAGTGACAGAGCAGTGACACAGGTGCTCAGCCCTAGGCAGTACCACATGCCTATCACTATCTGCCAGCCAAATCCTACAGCCCCCAACAAGCAAGGACCAAGAAATCACCTCTGCAGTGTCCACATGCAGATAAGCACCCGGAGGTGGAGGGAGTGTAGGCTAGTCCAAGAGTTCTGTGCCTTCTGTAGATAGACCTTGAAATAAGGAGCAGGTTACCCATGCCAAACTTTCTTTCCTCCCCTTCAATGGCCTCTGAGTCACCTCTGTGGGTGACTTTTGCCTCCTCTAAGTATGGGCTACACTGTTTCTAGTTCATGCTGTGTTAAAACAATGAACACAGTGTAGAAAGGAAGTATGCTAACAGGAGAGCAGTGGATTCTGGAGGTAGGGTAGCACAGGTAATTGTAGCTTTTACCCATCATCAAAGGAGCTTCTCTTCACAGAACAGGGGAGCTATGACAGCAAGCTACAACTGGACACAATGCAGAAATCGGTGCAAAGGATCTTGGGAGGCCCAACCCCAGTGGATACATCCAAACCACAGCTCCTGCCTGTACGCATCAGGGAACATCTTGAAAGAGGAGATGGGAAGATTGTAAGAGTCAGAAAACCAGGAAGAGTGCTGTGAAACTGTCCCTTAAAAATAACTGCAAGAAGGACATCTGACCAATGGCGACATAGACATGCTAATGTGGAAGGGAGGGTACTCTCTCAGGATCCCACCTCTAGCCAAAGAACAACAGGCAACTAGTGACTGCTAAGAGAGGAAGAATTAGCCTTTTCCTGGGATGAGACCCTAGTTGGTTATAAATGTAAAGTGGTCAGCCTCAAAATTATATACACACAAAAACTAAAAAAACAGACTCAGGAGGCTGTATCTATACATTTATGAGTATGTGCACACATATATATGTACACATATATACATATGTATTTCTTTATTATATATACACATAATATATATATGTACATATACATACATATGTTTAATAATATATACATGTGCATATGTATATGATATTTGATTATTATATACATATGTGTATATATAAGAATCAATTTGTGAGTAAAGTGGAGGACATGAAGGGAGTTGGAGAGCTAGAGGGAATAAAGGGAGATGCAGAAGTGATTTGCTTATATTTTAATTAAAACATTCAAATAAAATAATTGGGGTAAATGTTTTTTTTCTATTTTTCATAGTTATGTTTCTTTTTATAAACTAATTGGATTTAAGGATAAATTCGGGGCAATGAGGGAATTAGCCAGTATAAGTCACTTGCTGCCAAGCCCAAGTTTGAGCCCCCAAGCCCACATGATGGAAGATGAGACTCCTACAAGTTGTACTGTGATCTCCACAAATCAACTATGTCACATATACACACAAAACAATATGTTACACATACACACAAAATAATAAATAGATAAATGTGAAAATTTCTTAATAAATTGGTTTTCTTCATAATTGTAAACTTTTTAAAATATTTATTTTAAGGGTCTAAGCACAGCAGATGCCAGAAAGCCCTTGCTCTTTATGGCCTAATTAATTAAAATTTATACTTGAGTCAGGGGGATTATGTTTCACTGACACACTCCCACCTTCCAAATCCAAGTACTCAGCCTGTCACTGTGAGGCTGTCCCCAATGGACTGCAGGTCCTGAGGGCTTTGGGAAGGCTCCTCAAGTGTGCAGAGCATTTGATTTCCTTATTTTGGATGCCTTAATCCTCATAAGTCTGTAGTCTGTGTGGTGCCCTTCACAGACCTGCTTTGTCTCATCCGTACAACAACCATGGGCTATCAATGATGACTGGATGTTGTATTTGGATCTCAAGTGTCCCCAAAGGCTCATATATTCAAAGCTTGGTTCTCAGCCAGTGGCTCTGTTGGGAGGTAGTGGAACATTTAGGAGGTTGGGCCTAGCCAATTGGAAGTTTAGTCGTTGAGGG
Source organism: Mus pahari (assembly GCF_900095145.1). NCBI lineage: Eukaryota > Metazoa > Chordata > Mammalia > Rodentia > Muridae > Mus > Mus pahari. The sequence continues at coordinate 752,555 of NC_034604.1, read as the reverse complement.
AGAGCCTCCCCTTAAGGAGAATGTTAGCATCTGTGCCCTTTCTTTTCTCGGTCTGCTTCTCAGCTCAGTGTCTGGATCAGCCCTCTCAGCCATGTGCTCTCACCATGATATAAACAGGCCCAAAGTAACAAGGCCAAGTAGACTTGCACTAAAGCCATGAGCCAAAACAAATCCTCCCTCTTTAGTTATCTCAGATGTTTGACACATCAGAAATCCAACAGTACATTTGTCAATCATGTTTAGATCTCATGTTTTCTTCTGGGTTGCACAGTGAGAATGTGAATCCTAAGGCTTCTCACAGGAACATCCTGACCCCTAGGATCATCTCACAGGAGCATCCTGACCCCTGGAATCATCTCACAGGAGCGTCCTGACTCCTAGGACCAGTCTCTTCTACCCTTAAGAATGTATAAGACTGAGGAAGTCTATGTCCTTAGCTTGGTTTATATCCACAGCTTAGCGAGACTGGGGAAAACTGATCCCAGGTAACAGCATACCCTACTGACAAGTGCCAGGAGGATGATAGCTCATTTGTCATCCCCACATTTTGGTAAGTGTCATGAGAAATCATAAGAAACTACAACAGGATCCTTATCAAAACAAAACTTCCTGTTTCACTGGTGAATTCAGAGCACTGAAGATCTAGGTTTAGATTTGAATCTGTAAATGTTTCCTATCAGTCAGGTAGGGAGAATATGGTAGGTTATCTGGGTTTGTACAAGAATTTGTGCAACACATCCAGGTATTTGCATGATTTCCAGTGTTTCAGGAGTCCAAGGCCTGGGCTTGGATCTGTGTCTGGTCCACCAAGCAGAGCTGACCTTCTGGGCTGGGGGCCAGTTAAAGTCAACCTCTTTTGCCAGAAGAGTGAGGTAAGGAGAGAGGAATGGGTACACCGTGCTGTCATCAAACAGGCCCTTCCATGCCAGTTATTCAATGCACTATAAATCCAGGTCCACAACTCTTATAGAATGTCTGAGAAGGATCTAGCCTTCAGGTATGGTGGTGTGGGGTATGAAAGAGACCTTGTTGGTGGAGTCAAGCTTTTTTTTAGGTCACAGCTTTTCTGCTGATACCCTTTGCTGATTTACCACCTAACCTTTCAAGGTTGTGGTTTATTGACCAGTGCAATGAGGTTAAGCAAAAATGATCTCTGAGTTTCCTTTCAGCTTTAATCCTTTGTTTCTCTAAGTAATCAGTGAGGCGAGCAGTTAACCAGCCAAGACACCAGGTTGATGAGGGTCTGTCTAGGCATGACCTTGGTTTCCTCAACTGCACAAGGTAAGTATGCTCTCTAGGCAGACATGCATGTGCATGCTAGCAGTACCGATTTTCAGACTCATTCCTATTTTCTCTGGTCCAGTGGATTGCACACACCTTGGCTCTGGCGTACATTGGCTGAGAAGGTGACTACTCCATGCTTTGAGAACAAGGAATGAGACTTATTTTTTGTGTGTTATCCGAAGGCCATAGGCCATTTTACCTGAATGTTAAACACAGTCAAGGAGAGAGGCCTAGCCATAGAGAGATACTTGTCCAAGGGGCTGCTCCCCTGGACAGAGAGGGGCCTGAGCTCTCGCTTCAGTGCCTGCAATGAATGCTCTACGCTCAGCCCGGTTAGTTGGAACGGACTTTTATTTTTGCCCTCTTGCCCCCAGTGAGAAATGTAGGGAGCATTTATTAGTCATAGGCACAAGGGCTCTGGGTGGGTCAGCCAGAAGTCGAAACCTGAGGGAGCTGGTGCAGGTAAGGCCGTGCAGTATGCTGGACCTGGCATTAATTAGAAACACTGGTGTCCTTGACAGAGCCAGCTTGTATAAGCTGTTGAGGCCTGTGTTCACTTCATAAAGATGTTTTATATGGTATTCCTGGCAACAGCTGGACACTTTAAAAGAAAAATAAAAGAAACATTATTAGTGGCTTGCAGGGGATGGGGGTGCCTTCTCTGCCACTAAGGGGTCCAGACACTGTCCTTTCTGTGAGGTTGGGATGGTCATAGGAGCTGCTTCTGCCTTGATGAGCTTTTAGGTAAGTGTGTAAGCTTTTCAGATCTCTGGAACATAGAGGCAATAATAGTTGCCACCTCACCACATCTTGGAATTGCTTAAATAAAGCAGAGACCATGCTCTGAAATCTGCCCTGGCTGGTGAACACACGGGGCTCCTTGATCTTTTAATTGACAGGCTGGCAATTCAGGGTAACAATCCTGAGACCGAAGCAGTGATCACCAAACTCCCTGGAGAATATTTAGAGAGGTCTGGTGGACAAAAGTCTGAGACAGTTCTTTACCCTTCTGCAGTACTGTAGAGACCAGCCCAATATCAGTGGTATGCAGTCTGGGGAATTCTAGGTTGCATGAATGCTGGTATCCTACACATGAAGCTTCCTCAAACTCACCTAGTTAACCTTATTTATTTTGGGGAAAACAAGTAGTGGAGGCTTGAAATGGTAAGCCATAAAGGAAAGGGAGAAAGAAAGGCAACTGCCATGAAGCCATGGAGAAGTTACCCATGCACAGTAGTTATAAAGTGTCTGTCTTTCAGCTTCACCTTTGCATCAGCACAGGTTCCTAAGAGACAAGCAGATACCAGAGCTAGTACTTTTCTTCCTTGGACAACATTCTTTGCACCCAATGTAGTTTCTCTCATTTCTCAAGGGTAGTTTCTCTCATTTCTCTCATTTCTGCTGAAGGGTGCACCCAGAAAACCCTAGCCACACAGTATGTATCTCATATAGATTCCAAAACATCCAAAGTAGCATGAGAGAGAGAGAGAGAGAGAGAGAGAGAGAGAGAGAGAGAGAGAGAGAGAGGTTTTGTTTTGTTTACATGTGGGTGTACATTGTCCTCATGTTCTGTTTAAGCTGCTGTAAGTTTCTTTTGTAATTTCTTTTCCTTCCCAGAGCACCATCCCACAAACTTTTTAAGAATTCCCAGAATCCCCTTTTGTGTACCCATATCACAGCTGCAGGTGAGGGCTTCTTCTTGTTGCCCAGATGTTTGTTTGAGGAGATGATCTCTCTTAGCATTGAATATTCTTTTCTCATCTCTGAGCCAAATCTATTGCCCAGGGGAAAGCTTCTGGCTTAAACTCCTCTGGGTAGAATGGAGACAGGAGTAACTGGGACAGACCCCACACTTCTATTAACTTCTGCTCAAGGAAGATGGCAGCATAGTCTGTGCTCTCCTGCTGGTGCAGTAAAATCTGGAGCTTCCCTGGTTGATCCCCTCATGTGCCTTTCTGCTGTGAGGTTAAAGGCTCACCCAAAATTCATGTTAGAACCTCAGGGTGACAATTTTGGAGGTATGGCCTTGGGGAGGTCATTCAGTCACAAGGATGGAGCCCTCATATGTGAAGTCAATATCCTTATAAGAAGACTCCTATTTGCTCTTTCACCCCTTTCAAGTGGGAGAGAAGCAGCTACCATCTGTAACCTAGAGAGTGGTCCTTAGGCAATACTGACTCTGTTCCATTGATCTAGGCAGTCCCAAATTCTAGAACAGTGTGATACACACTGATTGAGGGACTAGACTGTGGTACTTTATTATCATAGGCCAAAGAATTCACACTGAGAATCCCAATGGCTGTATCATGGATGCTGGAACATGGATCTTTCTGGGTTACCTATGCTTAGCAACAGCTGGTACCTCTGTTTGCCATGAACCACTTGGCACTGGTACCAGTTCTTGACTCTCTGCACTTAGGACAGGAAGTGCTATGTGTGGCTTCATGGGCTCTCCACTTGTCTCTCCTGAGGCCAGGTACTGAGTCATATTTCAGACAGAAGGACATGGGGGCCTCTCCCTTCTCTCCAGGCTCCTCCATGCTCTAAGACCTCTTGGTCAACACAGGCTCCCAGAAAAGTTAAATAAACAAAACAACACCATCGTGCAGTGGCTCCATTTGTTGGCATCAGGACCTCCCAAACCTATGACATCCCATAGGCGACATCGAGACCTATAGACCTGTTACCAAGACACCAGTTACCATATTCCAAGAATCAACTTGGCTCACCTCCCACTTTTACCTGTTATGTCATTTTCCATATAAATAAGGGGAACACCCCTCCTTCTCTCTCTTTTCCCCCTTTCTCCTGCTGCTGCCACCTTCCATCTTCTCTTTCTCTCCCAATAAACTTCTCACACGTGGAACTGTTTGGTCCAGTGTACTGTGTTCAGATGCGAGCTGAGATTGTAACACATTGCCATTGACATTAGGAAAGGTGCTTGAGGCATGCACTCCTTTTTGTATGTGAGAGCAGAAAGTAAGGCAGTGAACCTGCAGTTGTGGGCTCCAGAAATCTACATTTTAATGATAATATTGTGCTAATACCACACTCCAAGCAATTACTTCAACAGTACTGGGGATTGAACCTGGCTTAAGCAAAGCAAGTCCCATTTCATCAAACTGCATCCCTCAATCTAATAGCAACCCCAGTTAGTAATCTCCCTTACTAGGGTGGATAACATTATGAGTAAACTGAGGCACAAAGTGATCCAATGACTTCTAATGTGGAAGGGTTTGAATTGGAAGTAGGTGGCCATGAGATGGCTCAGAGGGTGAAAGCACTTAATGGCAAGCCAGATGACCTGAGTTCTCAGAATCTGCATGGTGGAAGACAGAACCAACTTCCCCAAGTTGTCCCCTGACCTCTACATGGATACCATCCCCACCACAGTAAGTACATAAGTAAGTAAGTACATGCCATTTACAAATTAAAACTAACACTTAGCACTAGGCTCCTTCTGTTCAGTTGTAATTCCTGCTTTTCTAGGCTACCTAAGTTCAGAAGTGTCCTGGCAGGAGTAGAAACTGTGCAGAAGATCCTCCTCAGAACAGATTACAAGCACTCCTGAGGCTTAAGTCACAAGAGAGTTTCAGAATCCTGATTTGTATTGTTGTGCTGGGATCAGGGTCAAATGAAAGTCAAGCAGTGCTGGAGGCTGTAAAGACTCCTTCCTGATTGTCTGAAGCCTGATCCCTGAGTAGAGAAATGGGGGAGGGTGAGGAGCTGGGGGATGGGCTAACTAGGGTAGGGGCTGGGGGTGCTCATCATGTGGGTCAGTCAGAGGAGAGAGGCAGTTGGAGTGGCCACTTCTGGGGAAGACAATGCACATACTTAAGGCTTCACCAGAGCATGGAAACTTAGATATGAGAGGGTCTTTGCAAACCATATAACCTGGAAGGTCACAAACCTGACCACATAGTAGAAACACACACACACACACACAGATACATTGTGTGCACATAAATAAAAAGTAAAATCTTTGTAAAAAAGAAAACATAAATATGTGTGCATTTTCATTTAAAAATATTTTAATTTGGAACTAGAGAAATGGCTCAGTGCTTAGGAGTTCTGAGATCTTATCTAGAGGACCCAGGTTCAATTTCCAGCACCCACATGGCAGCTCACCACTGTCTGTAACTCTAGTTCTATAGAATCATGGCATCAGGCACGCACATGATACATATATGTATACACACACATATGAAGGCTAAATACTCATACATATGAAATAAAATAGATATTTTAAAGATATTTTAAAAATAATTTTATGTATGTGTATGTATATATACATGCATCTATGTGTGGGTGATACATGAGTATGGAATCTAGAGATGCCAGATGATTATGATGGATCTCTTGGAGCTGTGGTTATAGACCATTATGAGCCACCCAATATCAGACCTTCTGCAAGAACAGTATACTCTCTTAGCCACTGAGCCATTGCTCCAGTCCTCCAATTTCTGAAGCTTACTCCTTATTGTTCTTTGAAGTCAATAATGATATCTCCTTTCCTGGGAGAAATTGACAGGGCCATATTCCAGCTCCATCTCCATCTCCAGTGTGCTGGCTTCTCCAGAGTGAGCTTGATGGTCCAGCTCAAGTAGAAGGCCACACCTGCCCTGGGACAGCAGTAGGAAGATGTCAGAGAGCTAGGAGTGAGGAGGCCTGAGATCTGGATACAGTTGCTAAGAGCCCAGGCTCTTCTGTTTGTTTTGCTTCTTGAAGATAGAGCAAAGAGTTGGAAGGGTTCATCAGCATGCTGAGCCAACAGCTGCTGTTAAACTCCAGCACAGGCTCAACTTGTACACTACTTCTAGCTAACATTTTAAATTTCTCTTTTCTATTCTAACTTTAAAGACATATACAATAATGCTAGTATAGCTAACATTTATCCTCTGTTTTAAGCCTTATATTTGGTTCATTGACCTGACTTAAGGTTGCACGGTGGACACTACAGGGTGTTACTCAGACATGCCCAGGACTGTCTTATCCTTTCCTCAATTGCTGAGAACTTACAGCTAAAATCTCAACAGAACCTTCAGCTTAAGGGAGCTGTACACTCAGCTTTCAGGCATGGGCAGCAGAGGGGAGGGAAAGCTTCAGGAGACTGTAACACCTGGCCTTCATTTGCAACAGCTCTAATTAGCTAAAACCACTCCCCTCCCCCCCTCTGCTCCCCTCCTTTCCCCTCTTCCCTCCTCCCTGTCTCCTGCTGATCAGTTCAGATGTCTGTACTGTGTAGCTGCCCAGCTTCTTTCATGCTCTTGATTCTCAGCTCTCTTTTATAGACTCAGAGTTCTGAACCTCTTTCCTCCATAAACTATGTTCACATAGAACTCCATCTTGGACTTGTTACTAGGCAACCCAGGCTGTGACAGTGTAGCTAGTTATCCTTCATGTGTGTTATGTTTAAGTCACCCCATCTATGCACTTCTGCTCCAATTTTCTTAATTCATTTAAGTGATTTAGTTGGCTTTTACCATCAGTGATGTTATTTAGGGGGTAAAGCTGCCTTTGGATTCCATCTTTTCCTTTGGCTTCACACCCTGACACTGCGGGAATAGAGGGATGCTTAAAAAGATGCATTGTACAGCTCTTTGGGACTAACATGGGCCAGCTCCAATTGATGGAGTCCTTTATGTCTCATTTAGCAAGCCAGGCTCCTCCCTAAGCAGTTCAAGGGGCCTAAGAGATTGATGGTGAAATGCTGATGCTCTTTGACTACTCTGTATCCAATATTAAGAAACTTTGCATTCTCATGTCAAGAGTTCTGATTAACTTTCTAGTCAGCCAACTTTGGCTAAGGTCTGTTCATATCATGCATGTTCAGAGAGCAAGTTGATCTAGAGAGATGTTTCTAAGTGTCAAGGTATGAATGTGAGAGACATGATGGCCGAGCTGTGCATTCGGTGAGACTGCTCACATTCCACAGTTTATGTGCTCCCACCAGGACATGTTTTTGAAGAAAGTAATACTTGAGTAAATTGTCCTTTTGACGTAAACCTATAATTTAAAAATTATATATATTTAGAGAACAAGTCAAAACAGGAAACATATTCCCAAAGTGGATGAAGGTATTTATGTGCTAAAATACCTCCACCATCATAGGAGACCTGTGTCACTAAATTTAAATGAGAAGAGTAGTACAGGAAAAGAAGAAAGGAGCCGCTCACCCCTGTGTCTCACACCCCTGCCCTCTAGGCAGAGTGCATTGGTTCTGAGATGGGCAGCAGTTTTCCCTTGTGGAAGGCCAGATGCCCCTTACCCCCACAGAAGGACAGATGCCCCTTACCCCCACAGAAGGACACTGCAGGAACAGAGTTTGGGTAGAGACAAGGCAAGCAACAGAAGGATGTGTGTTTTCATGGGTGTTGTGGGACGGAGGCAGGGCAAGGGGAGAGTAAAGGACAAAAGAATTAATTTAAAATTCAGAGACTCAAAGAGAAAGGGATACAAATCAAAATAAAGTGAAAGCTGCTGAGATTATAACCATAAAAGCCATTCAACTAAGATGTACCTTGCTCAAAAGCATCTGTGTATAAAAGTTAGTTCCCCTGGGGTCAAAGTATCCAGGTCTAAATTACTTACAAAACATATTCCTTGTTAATAACTTTTATTTATGAATGATAGTATTGTGATCCCAGGCTGCGCTAGAACTCCCAGCCCTGCTGCCTCAGTTTCCTGTATGGTAGGCTTGCAGGTGTATGCTAACAAACTCAGTTACAAAATGTGTTAATATGCAAAGAAAAAAGTTAAATCTGCTCTTAGAGACCAAAAGATCAGACAGAAATTGAAAAATCTAAAACCAACAAAAAACCCTCAAAACATGTCAAGCCATGGTGGGCTGTACCAGAAGATAATTGTCTCTGCTTTCAGGGTCCCCTGAGCCATATAACTTTTGCAATCGGGCAGCAGAAATAGAATCCCAAAGCTTAAGCTGGTGTGTGCAAATAGGGAAACATGAAGAACATCAGTCAAGTTTCCACAAGGTGACAAACAGTGGGCAGACCACATGTTTGTCATCTAAAGGTTCCAGCAGCTGGGAAAGCAGCTGAACAGCCTTTGCCAACTCTGTTGCCCTCTGCAGACCTGGCTGTCACTGTGGACTTGTTAAATTTCAGTGAAGGAGATGGCTTCATTATCAAAAGTTGCTTTTGCCATATAGAGTAGCTTCTTCTTTATCTTTGTGTTATAAAGACATAGTAGCTTCTATCTAGCACACTGTCCTGCCCGGCCTTGCATGATCACCAACACAGAAGCTGTCTTACTTTCTATTCCCTCACAAACATCATGACCAAGAAGCAAGTTGGGGAGGAAAGGGTTTATTCAGCTTATACTTACACATAGCTGTTCATCATCAAAGGAAGTCAGGACTGGAACTCAAGCAGGCCAGGAGGCAGCTGCTGATGCAGTGGCCATGGAGGGATGTTACTTACTGGCTTGCTTCCCCTGGCTTGCTCAGCTTGCTTTCATATAGAATCTAAGACTACCAGTTCAGAGATGGCACCACCCACAATGAACCCTCCTCCCTTTATCACTAATTGAAAATATGCCTTACAGCTGGATCTCATGGAGGCATTTTCTCAAGGGAGGCTCCTTTCTCTGTGATAATGCCAGCTTATGTCAAATTGACACACAAAACCAACCAGTACAGAAGCCAAGTTCCATGACCTGAGCTATGATGGAAAGAGGCCACAAAGGAAGCCTTGAGAGTGTCACCAGCCACAGGCAGATGAGAAATGGAGCCTTTATCTAATAATGTGGGAAGAACCCAACCACCAGAGTGACCCAGGAAGTAGATCATCACACAGTCAGGCCTTCAGGTAGAACAGCATCCTCACCCAGCATCTCTACTGCAGTTTATTACTAGGCTTTGAGAACAGTACTCAGTAAGGAGATACGGGTTTTGGATCCACAGATACGACAAGTAATGCCTACAGCAGTCACACATGAAAGGTTTCCCAACCATTTCATTGCTATAGAGACCAAGATAACAAAAATCTGACTGGACTTCCCACAGCCACCTGTTTCCTCCCAGACAAAAGAAGACAGCAGCAACTTACTTGAAATGGTGTTAGTCAAATCCACAAGCAGAACAGCCATTTGTAGGCTCTTTTATCATCTTCCACATTCTTACTTTTCAGCATCTTCATAGAGTAATAATTTTATTTCATGTGTCTGCATGGATCCCTGTGCACTGAGTGAGCTTCTGGCACCCACCGAGGTCACCCAGTGTCAGATGCCCTGGACCTTGAACTACAGACAGTTGTGAGCTGCCATGTGGGTGAAGGGAACTGAACCTGGCTTCTCTGAAAAAAGCTGGGAAGTGCTCTTCACTGCTGAGCCATCTCCAGCCTCAAGAGAACAGGATTCCTTTAGCAAGAGAATTTTATCTTCTCAGAAGAATGAGATTGCAGGCATTCCATGTTATTCAAACAAAGCGTGAGAGCGGTGAACAGGACATTCTAGTAGGTACCTAACAGCTGTGCTCTCGGCTGTCATGCTGACAAAGGTACCTAACGGCTGTGCTCTCGGCTGTCGTGCTGACAGTGCTGTGGCAAAGGTTTTATTCTTGAGAGCCCTTTCCTCTATCAGTAACATTTCAGGGAGCAATTGGATTTAAGGGGTACATCTAACTCTCTCTTTCAGCCATGTAAGATCCAAGGATTGGACTCCATTCCCAGACTTGATGGCAAGCACCCTGTCCACCAAGCCAACCCCCAAAGCAGCATCTTAATGTTACTGTCTTCTTATTGGGATAAATAGAAAGAGAGATCATTATAACTAAGGAGTATTTTCCCTCCTAATGGTGTGCTTAGTCCAGCATTCTTTCCATGGAGCAGTAATATAGTGCTTTGTACAACCACCTACATGACCTAATATAACACTTAGATATGTGAATGCTTCATACCAACCAGACCATTTAGGAAAGTCACTTAAAGAATCTAGTACTATAGAAAAAGAACAGCTTCTCACATTGTAAAATTCCAAACTTCTAGTCTGTCAAGATGTAATATGATTTCTTAAAATCCCTTAAGTGTATCATAAAAGAAAGTATGGGTGTCCGATGGGACTTTCATATTTGGTGTCCACTGTCAGCAAATGGCCTTTGGAAGAGCCCTGACACAGAATGCTTCTGTGGAAAAATCTGTGCTGGAGAAGCTCCATGCACTGAGCAGTTGTTAAGTCAGAAAGTAGCAAGGCTGGCAATGTGAGAAAAACCCTTTTCTCTTTTGAGAAAAGATCAGCCAGCAGAGCCATTGTCCAAGGCAAACACAACTCAGTCTGTGAACTCCATGCTCTGGGCTAACACATGGCAGCTCTGAACTGTGTAGATGTGTTATTCATCATAGTACATATGCTATGTTAATGTTCCTGTCCCTGTTGTATACAGGGAACTGGAGATTAGAGAAACAGATTAAGTTGGCTAAAGTCATCCAATCCAGTAAAGGATCAGGGTGGAATCAACCTTGGGTAGTTCTAATTTTTAAAAATCTGATCACTTTTTTTTTTTTTTTTTTTTTTTTTTGGTTTTTTAGACAGGGTTTCCCTGTGCAGTCCTGGAGCTCACTCTGTAGACCAGGTTGGCCTCGAACTCAGAAATCCGCCTGCCTCTGCCTCACAAGTGCTGGGATTAAAGGCGTGCTCCACCATGCCCGGCAAAAAAAAAAAAAAATCTGATCACTTTTGATTATTCTCCTGACTTCAAAAACATGGAACTTCAGACCTGAGGTGCACAGCTTCCACCTGTGATGGCAATACACAATACTCTCAGTCAAAGGTCACGAGCACAACCATCATGCTACAAGTGTAGAAGGGAGAATGAGTGGAAAGATCAGATGGATGTGAAGCCCCCCAAACAACACAGAGCTTAAGGAACATCAGAAGCCCTTCTGTGCCTGTGCCCTTCCAGTGTGTTTCTGAGAGGGAAGTCCAACCTATGTTTAAATCTTTTTTTGGGAAACCACTAATGTTCCTTTGACTCTTAGGATCAAAGCAGCAAGAATAAAAGTAGAGTGCCTGACCTGGTTTTCTGTTTCTGCATGGTTCTCTGCTGCAAGCAACCACATACCCCACCCCATTTTTATTGTGGTTGCACAGAAGGTCTGTCTACCTTCAGGTATTTATTTACTGTCTACTAAAAATCACATTGTGGCCATTTTATCCTACCAGCCTGTTGTGTTTATAGTGACTATCTTATATTTCCCATCATTCTTCAGTTGATTTTTTCCCCCATAGCGTCTATTTTCTCTCATTAATCCTCCTAAAACCTGGGAGGTAAGAATGGGCATACAATTTCCTCTTTATTCTAAAATACTGTTTAGATTTTTGCTTTGAAATTGCTTTTAGGGCTGCATGTTTGGCTCTCTTAAGTGAACCTGTAATAAACACTGCTGAATTCTCCCCAAATTACCTCCAAGAATTACCTGCTTATCTGGAAGTCCCATCAGTGTAATTTTAAGGAATTTTGTTTTCATTCGGCGGCTCTGAGCCTTTGAACTTCTCTGCCTTAATTCTACAGTCTTTCCACAGGAAAGGTTTGAGAACAGGCACTCTTCAATGCTTTTCCTTGTAAATGCTGAAGACAGTATTCTTGTTTCTACTCTGGTCCACGTGATCCCAGCTCCAAAGGAAGCTAGATCTTCAAGATTAGGCCAGTTTAGTCTGGAAAGGAGACTAGTTATGAGAGGATGTGATTGAAAGCTACTCAGAGTCCAGAGCTTGGGAAAAATAAATGATCCGTGTTTGACCTTTTCAAAAACCCAAAGTCAATGAATTGAAGGAAGCACAGACTTGAACCTGAGCTGGGAATCCCTTACAGGGTCTTTAAAGGTGGGAGCTGTTGTTTATACTATGCTGCAGAGAAGAAAACCGAGATACAGGAAAGACCTCAAGCCTACAATGTTGTGTATGTGTGTGTGTGGGGGGGAGTGGGAGGAAAAGGGGGGAGGTGGAAGTAGTGTGGCAATTAAAATGTGTTCAGTTTGATCCCAGAGTCTACACTTAAGCCTCTGCTAAGTCCCAAGATGACATCTTTACTCTAGATTAGAGAATTAAGGAGTTGCCACCATGAGGGGCTTTCAGTTAACAGTGGCATCTCTGTTGGCCCATGAGCTACTACATGTTGAGCCATCATTTCCACAGCCAAGCCAAGCGAAGATGCTGCCTAGGATTGTGCTTGGCCCTGTGCTTCCTAGGATCACTTTCCTGGACATAGCCTAGGATAGTGAAGGAGACAAAACACTAACTGCCACCTGGCAGGCTGGGTGTCCTAGTTAGTGTTTTGTCAGCTTGATACAAACTAGAGTCATTTGGGCAGAAGAACTCGCAGTTTAAAAATTGCACCATAAAAATATGACTGTGAACAAGTGTATAGTATATTGCCTTGATTGATGACTGATGAGCGAGAGAGCCCAAGTTACTGTGGATGGTGCCATCCTTGGGCTGGAGGTCCTAGGTGGTTTAAGAAGGCAGGTTGAGTCAGCCATAATGACCAAGCCAGTAAGAAGAGCACCTCCATGGCTTCTGCTTCAGTTCTTGCCTAGAGTTTATGCCCTGACTTCCCTGGATGATGAAAAAAAACAAAACAAAACAAAACAAAACAAAACAAAACAAAACAAAACAAAACAAAACCTTTCCTCTCCAAGCTGGTTTTAATCAGTGCTTTATTACCATAACAGAAAGCACACTAATGCACTGGGTTTCGATTATGCCTTTTGGTCTCTCTAAACCAGATATCTCTGGACTGTGGTGTTTTCTTGTGTTTAATAAAAATAATAAGAAGAGGATGCCATCAAGAGAGAGCTGGTCTCCCAGGAGTGCTCTCAATCTTAAGCCCAGAGGTGAGATCACTACTTTCACTCCAATAACTGTCCAAAGAGGGACCTGCCAGGAGAGTACAGGGCATAAGAAGACCAGAGCAGCTGGTGACAGGATCCTTCTGGTCTCTATCTGTGCCTGGAGCTAAGTCCTCTGGACCCAAGTCCTGACAAGGAGAGAGCTGGTCTCCCTAGGAGTGCCAACACACCTAAGGTCACAGGCTCACAGGCCAACAGAAGAGAAAAGCTCCAGTCAGAGACAGCAAGACCAACTAAATCAGAGATAACCAGATGGTGAGAGGCAAGCACAAGAACCTTACCAACAGGAACCAAGACTACTTGGAATGATCAGAACCAAGTTCTCCCACCATAGCAAGTCCTGGTTACCCCAAAACACCAGAAAAGCAAGATTTGGATTTAAAGTCATACCTTATAATGATGATAGAGAACTTTAAGAAGGATATAAATAGCTCCCTTGAAGAAATAGAGAACACAGGTAAGCAGGTAGAAGCCCTTAAAGAGGAAACACAAAAATCCCTTAAAGAATTACAGGAAAACACAACCAAACAGGTGAAGGAATTAAAGAAAACCACCCAGGATGAAAAAAAAAAAAAAGGAAATAGAAGCTAGAGTAGCCATTTTAATATGGAATAAAATGGAATTTCAACCAAAAGTTATCAAAAAAAGATAAGGAAGGACACTTAATACTCTTCAAAGGAAAAATCTACCAACATGAACTCTCAATTCTGAACATCTATGCTCCAAATGGAAGGGCACACACATTCATTAAAGAAACTTTACTAAAGCTCAAAGCACACATTGCACTACACACAATAATAGTGGGAGACTTCAACACTTCATTCTCATCAATGAACAGATCATGGAAACACAAACTAAACAGGAGACACAGTGAAACTAACAGAATTTATGAAACAAATGAATTTACTACACACACACACACACACACACACACACACACACACACACACCCCATTTCATCCTAAAACAAAATAACATACCTTCATCTCAGCACCTCATGGTACCTTCTCCAAAGTGATCACAAAAGAGGCCTCAACTGATACAAGAATATTGAAATAATCCCATGCATCCTATGGACTAAGACTGTTCTTCAATAACAACAAAAACAACAGAAAACCCACATACACATGGAAACTGAACAACACTCTATTCAGTGATAACTTGGTCAAGGAAGAAATTAAATACTTTTTAGAATTTAATGAAAATGAATGCACAACATACCCAAACTTATGGGACATAATGAAACCAGTGCTAAGAGGAAAACTCACTGATCTGAGTACCCCTAAAACAAAACTGGAGAGAGCATACACTAGCAACTTGACAGCACATATGAAAGCTCTGGAAGAAAAAGAAGCAAATACAGCCAAGAGGAACTAATAAAACTCAGGGCTGAAATCAGCCAAGTAGGAACAAAAAGAACTATATAAAGAATCAACAAAAACAGAAGATGGTTCTTTGAGAAAATCAACAAGATAGATAAACCCTCAGCCAGACTAACAGGAGGGCACAGAGACAGCATCCTAATTAACAAAATCAGAAATGAAAAGGGGACAGAACAACAGACCTGAGGAAATCCAAAGCATCATCAGATCCTACTACAAAAGCCTATACCGAACAAAACTGGAAAATTTGGATGAAATGGACAATTTTCTAGATAGATGCCAGGTATTAAAGTGAAATCAGGATCAGATAAACCACCTAAACAGTCCCACAACCCCCAAAGAAACAGAAGCAGTCATTGAACGTCTTCCAACCAAAAAACAGCCCAGGATCAGATGGGTTTAGTGCAGAGTTCTATCAGACCTTCAAAGAAAACTTAATTCCAATTCTCCTCAAACTATTCCACAAAAATAGAAACAGAAGGAACGCTATCCAATTTATTATATGAAGCTACAATTATGCTCATAACTAAACCATACACAGACCCAACAAAGAAAAAGAACTTCAGACCAGTTTCCCTTATGAATACTCAATAAAACTCTTGCAAACTGAATCCAAAAATGCATCAAAACAATTCATCATGATCAATTAGGCTTCATCCCAGGGATGGTTCAATATATGGAAATCCATCAACTTGTTCCACTATATAAACAAACTCAAAGGAAAAAAACCATGATCATTCAATTAGATGCTGAGAAAGCATTTGACAAAATTCAACACCCCTTCATGATAAAAGTTTTGTAAATATCAGGAATTCAAGGCCCATACCTAAACATAGTAAAAGCAATATACAGCAAGCCAGTAGCCAACATCAAACTAGAACTAGAGAAACATGAAGCAATTCCACTAAAATCAAGGTCTAGACAAGGCTGCTCACTCTCTCCCTACCTATTTAATATAGCACATGAAGTCCTAGTCAGAGGAAATAGACAACAAAAGAAAGTCAAAGGGATAAAAATTGGAAAGGAAGAAGTCAAAATATCACTATTTGCAGATGGTATGATAGAATACTTAAGTAACCCCAAAAATTCCACCAGAGAACTCTTAAACCTGATAAACAACTTCAGCACAGTGGCTGGATATAAAATTAACTCAAAGAAATCAGTAGCCTTCCTCTACTCAAAAGATAAACAGGCTGAGAAAGAAATTAGGGAAACAACACCCTTCACAATAGTCACAAATAATATAAAATACCTTGGTGTGACTCTAACCAAGAAAATGAAAAGATCTGTATGACAAGAACTTCAAGTCTCTGAAGAAAGAAATCAAAGATCTCAGAAGATGGAAAGATCTCCCAAGCTCGTAGAATGGCAGGATTAATATACTAAAAATGGCCATCTTGTCAAAAGCAATCTACAGATTCAGTGCAATATCCATCAAAATTCCAACTCAATTCTTCATAGAGTTATAAAGAGCAACTTGCAAATTCATGTGGAATAACAAAAAAACCCCAGGATAGTGAAAACTATTCACAACAATAAAAGAACTGTGGGAGTCATTCCTGACCTCAAATGTATTACAGAGCAATAGTGATTAAAAAACAAAACAAAAACAAAAAATCAACAACAACAACCTCATGGTATTGATACAGAGAAAGGCAGGTAGATCAATGGAACAGAATTGAAGACGTAGAAATGAACTCACACACCTATGGTCACTTGATCTTTGACAAAGGAGCTAAAACCATCCAGTGGAAAAAAGATAGCATTTTCAACAAATGATGCTGGTTCAACTGGCAGTCAGCACATAGAAGAATGCAAATGAGTCCATTATTATCTCCTTGTACAAAGCTCAAGTCCAAGTGGATCAAGGAACTCCACATAAAACCAGATTCACTGAAACTAAGAGAAGAGAAAGTGGCAAAGAGTCTCCAGCATGTGGACACAGGGGAAAATTTCCTGAACAGAACACCAAGGGCTTATGCTCTAAGATAAAGAATTGACAAATAGGACCTCATAAAACTGCAAAGCTTCTGTAAGATAATGGACACTGTCAATGGGACAAAAGGACAACCAACAGATTGGGAAAAGATCTTTATCAATCCTACATCTGGTAGAGGGCTAATATCCAATATATTCAAAGAAGTTATAATCCAGAGAACCAAATAACCCTATTAAAAATGGGGTACAGAGCTAAACAAAGAATTCTCAACTGAGGAATACCAGATGACAGAGAAGCACCTAAAGAAATGTTCAACATCATTAGTCATCAGGGATATGCAAATCAAAACAATCCACCTCACCCCAGTTAGAATAGCTATGATCAAAACCTCAGGTGACAGCAGACATTGGAGAGGATGAGGAGAAAGAGGAACACTCCTCCCTTGCTGGTGGGATTTGCAAGTTGGTACAACCACTCTTGAAATCAGTATGGAGGTTCCTCAGAAAATTGGACATAGTACTATCTGAGAACCAACTGGAAAGAACCCAGATGTCCTTCACCAGGGGAATGGATACAGAATATGTGGTACATTTATACAACAAAGTACTACTCAGCTGCTAAAAACAATGAATTCATGAAATCCTTATGCAAGTGGATGGAATTAAAAAATATCATTTGAGTGAGGTAACCCAGTCACAAAAGAACACACATGGTATGCACTCAATGATAAGTGGATATTATCCCCCCCAAAGTTCAGAATACCTAAAGTACAATTCACAGACCACATGAAGCTCAAGAAGAAGGAAGACCAAAGTATGGATACTTCAGTCCTTCTTAGAAGGGGGGAACAAAATACTCAAGGGATAAAACACAGAAACAAAGTGTGGAGCAGAGGCTGAAGGAAAGTTTTCCTGAGACTACCCTACCTGGGGATCCATCCCATATATAGTCACCAAATGCAGACACTAGTGTGGATGCCAAGAAGTAAAGGCTGTCAGGAGCCTGATATAGCTGTCTCCTGAGAGGCTCTGCTAGATCCTGACAATACAGAGGCAGTTTCTCGCAGCCACCATTGGACTGAGCATAGGACGCCAGATGAAGGAGTTAGAGAAAGGACTGAAGGAGCTGACACGTTTTGCAACCCATAGGAAAAACAAAAATACCAACCAACCAGACCCCCTAGAGCTCCTAGGGACTTAACCACCAATCAAAGAGCTACCCATGGCTCCAGCCACATATGTAGCAGAGGATGGCCTTGTTCGACATCAATGGGAGGAGAGTCCCTTGGTCCTGTGAAGGCTTGATACCCCAGTGTAGAGGAATGCCAGGACGGGAAGGCAGTAGTGGGTGGGTTGGGGAAGATTCTCATAGAAGTAGGCAGAGGGGGGTATGAGATAGGGAGCTTCTGGAGGAGAAACCAGGAAAGGGGATAACATTCGAAATGTAAAATAAATAAATTATCCAATAAAAAATTTAAAAATAGTAAGAAGAGATGTATCAGAGAATTAGGTAGAAGATTGAGTACAAGGTATTCACCCTAAACATGAGCTGTTCAGATATTTTCTCAAGGAAAGCGAGGATGCCTCCATCTTCTCAGACAGGGAAGACGCTCCTATCTTCCAAAGCATCTTTAGGGAGATGGAAGAGAATGATGTGGACACCCCTGCAATATAGACAAGAATCAGGACTGTTGCACTTATTCTGATGAATGTGTAGCTAGTGGGGAGAGGCAATGACCATCCAAGGTTCCTCTACATAATGGTTTGTAGACAACAGGAAGAAAAATCATCATAGCAACTTGGACATGCTTTCCCTATCTTTGCTGACAAGTGAATTGGATTAATTTGCTGTCCACAGGAATGGGTGAATCTGAAGTTAAAAGCAGGCAGTCAAGTGGGAGTCACCTAGATAGGTCCAGCTTTCTATAGAAGCAAATGCAGCCAGGAGACATGGGGGCAAGAACATGGATTAGAATTTGTACCTTAGCAACATACATAGTGGTTGTGATCTCAGACTTCCTGTTGATGTTCAGTGGTTCTATGGCCACAAACAGAACTGGAGGCATCAGAGCATCCTACAGTCTCACGGCGCCAAATGAAGCCAGGTCCCTTTAGCAGTCCCGGGTGTCTGTGCTTTTACCTACACAGACATTGTTGACTGTGAAAGGTCAAAGGACACCACATATAATACTCTGTGCACAAAATACAAGATACACAGTGAAGACGAGGAAGATGACCTAACAGTGCCTTATAATGACACAAGAAGCTGTATTACTTCCTACTGTATTCTTGTGTTGGGAATAAGGTAGTTACACAGCATTTTTTAACTCTTTAAGGAAGTAGCCAGGCACTAGGGCCCATAACATTCTTTCTAGTTCCTCAAGAGACTGAAATAAGAGGATCATGAGTTCAAAGCCAGTCCTAACTATGCAGTAAGACCCTGCCTCAATACGCCGCCGCCGCCGCCGCCGCCGCCGCCGCCGCCTACTACTACTACTACTAATAAAATGGAAGAATGTGGTTATCTAGAGGGACTTCTGCCACCTGGGAGGATGCCTATAAAAGAGAAGTGGACATGTCTGGCAGCCAGCTGACTGCAGACAGAGCTTCCACCAATGCATTTCCATATGCCTGTTCCTGAGGGAAATGAACTCCCATGTTTGGGTTCCTTGTCTCACTAATAAAAAAATTTAAAGCTGGACCTACAGTCATGGTATTAATGTATGAGAAAAGAATATATTTTCAATGAAAGATGAAAATAAAAGAATTTAAGAATAGATTCAGAAAGGAAGTTGGAGAGACAATTTTATTAGCGTTTGGGAGAGAGAGACACACACACAGATAGACATACAGAGAGACAGACAGAGAGAGAGACAGAGACAGAGAGAAACAGTGCAGATAAACAGAAAAATCCTACAGTCACCAAAAGGTGAGGACAGGTAGACAAAAGTTATAATTTTTAAATTAGTGAGGAGGTCAGGTGGTCAGAGAAACAGTGAGAAAGTCCAGGGTATGAGGGAAACACGCTACATCATGGGTCTGAGTTAAGAAGTCCAGGGTATGAGGGAAACACGCTACATCATGGATCTGCATTAAGAAGTCCAGGGTATCGGGGAAACACACTACATCATGGATCTGCATTAAGAAGTCCAGGGTATGAGGGAAACATGCTACATCATGGGTCTGAGTTAAGAAGACAGGTATGTACAGCGATTGTGTCCCATGGCAAAAGATTGCACCTGGGACACATGGTTACAAACATAAATGAAGCAGCTTATTAACAAAGGAAAAAGACTCCAAAGAGTGGGAAACAGCTAGTCTTATAGCCCCTGCCTCTGCTCTTCTTGCTTGTATTTCAAAGGTTTCCCCGAATGCACACACAAGGCTTCCTTAGACACAGTCTGGCTTCCAGCTTTCCTACTCCAAGGCATCTGAACCTGGTCTGGATTCCTTGGGCACCTGCACACAGGCAGCATATAGATACACACAAATACATATAAATAAAAATGAGAACCAATCTTTAAAAATGACAGGTTAGGAGTTAAAAACTACAGGTTAGGCTTTCCATATATTTTATGTTTTAGAAAATAAATCTAGGGATTTTTTTTAACTTAAGTTTTTTTTTCCTAGATATTGATAGATTTGCATGCAGTTATAAAACACACAAGGAAAAAGCATAAAGAAATCCCACAGGAGTTAGTGTCCCAGTTCTTTGGATATTTGAATGATAACATCCTGTAAAACTATAGCTCACCCTCACAACCAGAACCTGACCCAGTTAAAGTTCAAGTCACTTCCATCACCAGGAGAACCCCCTTCAGCTCCTCTATAGCCACACCTCTTCCATTCACCCTACCCTGCCTATAGTCCCTGGCAACCATTCCTTTATTTTAATAATGTCATTTCAAAAACCTCAAACTCTGCAGGTTTTAAGGCATCAGTTTTTGGTTCCACATTGCTCTCTAGGGGTCCATCTCAGTTGCTATGTGTGTCGATCATTCATTACTTTTTATTACTGAATAAGGCACGGTTGTTCAGCCATTTTCCCATGGAAAGATGTCTGGATATTTTCCAGTTGAAGTTCATCATTATGGAAGTTGCTATAATCAGTCAAACACATAATTCTCCAACTCTTTAGAATTTATGAGTGAAAAAAAAACTTATTTAAGACATCGAATATTTTGGTTTGTTAGTTAATATCACATCTATGTCCCCTCTACTTATCTTATGTAACACCAACCTTTTCCATATTAGTCACTACAACAATAATAGCTGTAGGGTGAGAACATGGTCCCACCACTTGTCTGCCCTGAGGTGTTGTGGGTACACTCACTTTGCCCCTCACCACCTGAGGCAGTCAAGAGAGCTGGCATTGGGTCATGAGAATGGGAGGATTAGCTCTGTCTTCTCCCTGGCTGTAGCACCTGGGATAGCAGGCACTGCACCTCACCTGGCCAATACAGTGAAGTTGTCCCTGATGGTGAAGGCACAAGCAAGCCAACCCTGAGGGTGTGGTAGTGGGAGAGGAGACCCAGACCCTCACAGGGTGCAGCACTTGGAAGAGTGGGTTCTGTACCTTGACTGGACTGACTGGAGACATTTGTGGTTGAACTGGCCCCCAAGGGCATGAGTGCAGGAGAGGTGACCCTGCTTCCTGCCAATGGGGGCATTGAGTGGCCTAGCCTGAGCAGTGCTGGAGAGCTTGCCCTGGTGATGAGGTAAGCTAGAACCAGCATACTGACTGGGCTAAGCTACCACCTACTCCCAGATCGAGGACTCTGAGTTGCCTATCCCAAAATCTATATCATCTGTGAACAGTTAGATATTTGAAAGTGCCAGTCTTGCTGACCCAAAGCTGCTGGATCTCCAGGACACAGGGCAATAACAGGAGTCCAGATGAGGATCCAACATTGATGGTGTCATAGAAACCAGCAACCTCAAACCAGACCAATGACTCATTGCAATGAACATTTGCAAGTGAAGATGTGTGGATAGATAGATATACTTTGAGACATACTGTGACATACTACAGTTTCCATGATGAGATTGATGTATTTCTATGCTTTGTTTTGTGTGCATGTGCATGCCTGTGCGTGTGTGTGTGTGTGTGTGTGTGTGTGTACTGAGTTTGTGTGTTTTCTTTTGGGAGAGGTTGTAAGAATGAAGGGCAGATATGAGGAGATAGGGAGATGATCAGGTCTGGGGAGTGTGATGTGAAGCTAACAAAAAGATCAATAAAAAGGTAAAAGAAAATAGCTATAAATGTGTGTGTGTGTGTGTGTGTGTGTGTGTGTGTGTGTGNGAGAGAGAGAGAGAGAGAGAGAGAGAGAGAGAGAGAGAATGTGGTACAGGTTATACTTAGGCATCTATCTTTTACTTCATATCACCTTTTGTTGTCTCAATGTAACTGGGATTGCAAACACCTGCCACCTGGTTCAGATCTTCTTGTTTGAGATGCCAATAAACCTTTTACTGACTGAGCCATCTTCCCAGATCCAGTAGCTAAAAATTCCTTAATGCATTTTAGACGCTAATGCAGGAAAATAGAAAGGGAGGGAGAACTCCAGAGATTAAAATATGAAAGGCTGACAGCTTTTGGTCCACCTGGGCTTCATTGCACTGAGGGAGCATGCTCAGAAGAAAGCCTGCATCACACAACTGAGAGAGGAAGGTATGTTAATGATCCATAAAAGATCACTACACACCACACCACAGCCAGCTCTCCTTTCTGGCTCTCTTGGAGCCAAGCCACAGGGGAGGCAGGGAAAGCTGTAGTTTCCCTTCTGTAGAATAACAGCATCTCTGTAATGAGCCACATGGCCTTGTACAACTCATTCTAGAACAGGAAAGAGAACAGTGCTCTCCGAAAACGCCATCAAATGGATTCTATGAGAAATAAGATGTTCCTACTCAAATAACTTCTCTGCTGTCAAGTCAAACATGGTAAATAAACTCCAGACAAAGCTCTCAAATATGCCTGGAAGAAGGAACTTACAAACATGCATTTTGTAAAGTTAAAATAGAAACACAGACGATTAAGTTCTTTTACTCTTTTGTTTTTTTAAACAAAAGTTTGTTTATGCATTCATTTTCATGTTGAGGGAAGATATAGGGCCTGTAGGTTAGTGTTTGCTGTCAAAGTGACCATATCTAGAGTTATGTGGAATGAAGGCTTCTGAGCATGGTGGGGGTTATCTTGCTTATCTTAACTGAAGTGGATAGACTCGCCCATTGTGGGTTTTGAAGTGTGTAGAGGGAGATGAAGAACTGAAGAGCAGCATGAATTGTTGCTTTCTCTAGGCATCAATGTGAAATGACTGGCTCTGTCCAGTCTCTGGCGGCTGTGACTTCACGATCTGATGGACAGAACCTGGAACTGTGATTTATGATCAAGCTTTTCTCCCCTAAGTTGCTTTTGATAGGGTTATTTTTATCATAACCAGATGAAGGGGAACTAAGATACCGTGTAACTGAATCCCCTGTTCTTCCAGGGAGCCAGTTGGCTGGCACAAGTCTGCTAGTCGGTCCTATTGTCCTAGATGGAACAAAACTATAATCTGATGGAATGGAAGTCATCATTCTTAGAAAGGAAAAATCCACTCTGTGGTTATGACTTTTAATTTTGAATTGATGGTTGATATTAGAATAAACAGCAATAGATTAGTCTAATACATGACTTGAAAAAAATGTCTGCAGGAGATATTACTGTGGAGACAGGAGTGGCTAAATTGATATTGTCAGGAATAGACAAGGCAATCTAGGTTTTGACTTAGGAGATGAAGGGTTACAAAGGTGTCTCTCTACACCACCCATCCATCTTATACTCAGAAATGTTCTTGAAATAATGGTCACTCTTGCTGTAATTATCACATTAATATTTATAAGGGAAGATGTCTGTTTTCAGATGAATAGAAGTGTTCACAGTGTCATTAAAATGACAAAGCCACATGTTTATACTTATGCCTTGCTTTGACTATGTTCAGTTTAACTTTGATGACTGCATGCTGTGCACAAAACCAATTGTCTCAGGTGATGAAGAGACATGGTGACTGGCTGGAGCAAGAGTGCTCCCTAGGCATTCATTTTAAACTGACTCAGTGCCTGGAAAGATGAAGTCTACTTGTGTTCAGATCCTGATGCACAAGTTGACTGGTTCTGCTTCATGAATTTAAGGAGGTTATGATGAAATGAAAAAGGAATCAGAGGCAAAGACAAGGAAAGAGATGGGGGAAGCAAGGGGAGAAGGAAGAGCAGGGGAGAACAGGGAGAAGGGGGGGCAGGGGAGAACAGGGAGGAGGGGGAACAGGGGAGAACAGGGAGGAGGGGGAGCAGGGGAGGAGGGGGAGCAGGGGAGCAGGGGGAGCAGGGGAAGAAGCCACTCACAATTAATGCGATTACTACTCGCCTGGCATTGATCCCACCATCTTGGCATTTATTTTCTATTTATGCCATAAGCTCTTTGTTCCTCTAGTCCCATTTTTCTGTTTTTCTTGGATAAACTGGATGTTTTTGGTATTCTGTTTGGGCTCTTCTGTTGACTTTTGAATGATATCTCTGTGGTTGATCTTAAAATCATAATAATCATATTTACATTCCCTCCACTTTTACATAGTATTTAATCCTTTCTGAAGAATGGCAGGGTCTGTCTCCTAGAGGCAGATAAGTCACTCGAGCTGACCACAAGCAGCTTCTATTCTCTATGCTTTTACTTTTGCATATGCTGTGGATATAAAGTTAGTTGCATACCCACTCATGCAATGTGTTGGATACTTTTTTCTCTATCCTTTCTGTTGGCCTGTGTTCCTTCCAGCACTTCTGGGATTACATTTGGCATTATTAATCAATTTTCCCTTGTGTAAGTCTAACAGAATGGTCTTTACCCTCAGGTGAGAAACCAAGGCATGAGGCATCTATCAGCCAGAGAGCTGCCGATGGAGGGAAGGTACCATTCTTGATTTCTGAGGACAAACCCTACTTGGTTGGTGAGGCACATGATGTTTAAGGTGGCCTCTAGGACTATTATTTATTCTTTTGTAAATGGCTCAGCAGGCAAAACCAGTTGCCACATAAACCTGGTCATCTGAGTTCAATCCAGAATTGCATGATGCAACGCTGAAAATTAATTGACTCTGAAAATTATCTTTTGAGTTCCACATGTGTTCTGCACCTGTATGTGTGAGCATGCATACAACAACAAGAAAACAACAACTACAACAATTAATGAATGTGTAGAGAGTTATGGCCCTTTTTTTCTAGAAGACTTTTCAACATTTGGCAAACTTAACCCTTAATTTCCTTGCACCTTATGCATCTATTTCTAAATTCTGGATAAAGTTGGATTCTAGGTAACTGTGTCTCCCTCTGGCTCCAATAGCACAGTCACTGTTCGCTTGGCTGTCTTTTCCTTGCATTTTCTCCTTTGGTCTCACTAAATTTTTGCTGCATCCACTGTTACTGTGCCCATCTGAATTCTTCTCCTTCAGGAAAGAACTGTTGAAGTTGGAATCTCAGGAAACTGGAATCTCACCACGACCAATGGTGTTTCCAGAGTGTTCTCATGACTAAAGTACATTTTTCTGAAGAGGGTAATAACCTCCCCAGATTTCTCCAAGTGGCAATGCGTGCTGAAATGGAGAGACAGATTCTAAACACTTGGAGGAATGCACAAATGAGAAAGAGCCAGGAGTGTGATTATGAATCTTTTACTAAAATCTCAAGGACTAGACAGATTATCCAGCCACACAAAGGGCCACTTCAGGTGGTGAAGGGTGTGCCCCACAGGCCTTCTCCACCAAACCACAGGGCTAGGGAAAGTTAAATATGCCTCTCCCAGTTGGGTGAACAGAAGCCCAAAACTTGGAAGAACCCCTTTGTGGCAAAAAAATGAAAAGATTTGTCTAATGAAGTGACCCATGCCCCCACTGAAATTCACTGCAAGACCACATATGTGGGGTAAAAGATTTTCAAAAGAAATAATGCCAGTGTGGACAAAAATGGACAGAGAGAAGACAAAAAATGAGGAAAGCCATCCCAGTTGCTAAAATCACTCAGCTCCAAACATTTGCTAACTCTCATCTTTAAAAAACAGAATGTTTCAGAGGGATGGAAAAAGATTCTAGAAGGCAGATCCTAGTGTCACAGAAAATTATTTCCAGTGTTTGAAACCTAATCAAGGAGCTCACAAAATTTTCCCAGCTAGGTTTTATTACTGTGGACCAATCTCTATGGTCCTCCATGATGATTGCTGGGGACCAATGCCCCCCTTCCACTCCTTTATCTTAATGTCCTCATTTTGTTTGTAGTTGCTTTTTTTTTTTTCAACTTGTGGCAAGTTTTTATTCTTTAAAAGCACTTGCTTATTTTTATGTTCAACCTTAATTTTTTTATTTAACATTTTTTAATAGATATTTTCTTCATTTACATTTCAAATGCTATTCAGAAAGTCCCCTATACCTTCTCCCCGCCCTGCTCCCCTGCCCACCCACTCCTGCTTCCTGGCCCTAAAGTTCCCCTGTACTGGGGCTTATAAAGTTTGCAAGATCAAGGAGGCCTCTCTTCCCAATGATGGCCCACTAGGCCATCTTCTCTTGTAGCTGCTTTCTTAATGTTTCCTTCCTGGAGGTGTTCAGAGAGCACAACAGGTCACTTTTACAGGTTGGCCTGTTAAGATGAATACAGTTCAAAGGCAGTATTCTACTTCCATGCCATTGTGGGTTTTTTGAGGGCAAGGAGATGCTGAGAGAGGATTTCCTGTAACCAAGGTGAGCCTTGAACTTGCTATGAAGGAGAAGATAATCTTGAACTTCTAAACTTCTGATACCCTGCCCCCACTCACAGAGTGCTGAGGTTACAGGCATGAGCCTCCAGCACATGTACTGTTGGTGAAAACAATGGCCACAGGTATTGCTGCCTTCTGCTGACAAATCCTCTTATTTTTCTTCTGACTGCTTTTCAAACTTTTGAGCCTCATTGGTAGTTAAGGTTCAGGGGGTCTGTGAGTCTACAGTTCTGATGCAATAGGATTGGTGTTCTTATAACAGACTAAGATGCTGGAGATGTCTCCGCCATATAAGAGCACACTGAGGTGATTGTGCCAGGGAGAGAGCCCCCATTAGAGACCTTCATGCATAACTGTGAGAAAACATAGTTTTGTTGTTTGAGTAATATGTCATATGGTATTGTGTTGTGAGAGGTTGGGTTCCCTAATGCCTAGGTAATTTGTAAAATTGCCTTCTCTGGACAGTGGGAAAAGCACCATTTTCTACTCTGTATACATAAGCTGTGACTCTAATCTGTGGGTGCATGGAGCAGCTCAACACCACCTCAGTTGACACAGAGATCTGCCTGCTTCTGCCTCCCAAGTGGTGGGATAAAGGACTGTGCTACCGCACCCCGCTGGTACCCAGCTGGCTTTGGGGTTTTATTTTGTTGTGTTGTGTCTTTGAAAGCTTATGCCTAATAGTTTTTATTTTTACTTGGTAGCTCATCACAGCAGTAAGAACTTAGAGAAAATCAAGCCCATAGTAACAGAAAATACTCTTTAATAATGACTTTTTATATTCTTCAAAGCAGAACCTACAAATGTGTTCCTGCATAATTTACAATTTTGTGGGCCAAATGGTAATGCACTGTGGTTAATGAAGACAACACATTAGACAAACACCTCTGTTAGCTGTGTCCTCACACTGGCTGCAGGCAAACAAGAAATATGATTTTGTGTTCTTAAAAGGTACACATTGGCACCCGTGTGACTACTATTGACCTTATGACAGGAGCGTCTCTTACACCACTGCAGAGTGAGAGCTTTTTCTTGGATTTTATTTTGTCGGTGTACATTGATCATTTTATTATTCTTTAAAACAATTTGAAAGAAGACAGATCACTAAGAATTACAACTGCCCAGCTGCCCAGCTGCCCAGCAATAGTAACAAAGCTGCTCTCATATTCTAAACACCTAGGATGTGTAAGGCACACTGGTCAAGAACACTCATTTCACTGGCTCACTGTATTGCTTAGTTGTAGTGGTCAACTTGATACAACCTAGAAACACTTGGGAACAAAGTTTTAGTGAGAAATTCTTCTATCAGGTTAGCCTGTAGGCATATCTGTGAGGGAGGGACGGTCTTGATTAACTCATAGGAGAAAATGTAGGTGGGCAGCTTACTTGGCATACTGTGTTTCTAACTGAGAAGCACAGCACAGCATGCTCCTGAGTATTCCCAGAAGTCAGAACACTGAATTATGAAGTGCATTAGTAGCCAGTAGAAGAGTCTGCACTCTCAACGCCCCCTCTAATGTGTTTCTTCTGCATTGAGACTCTGGTAGTGTGAGTGCCCACTACCAGTCTAACCTGAGGTAATGTGCTAACCAGTCACAGTCGATGGGCTTCCACTATATAACTCATTGCAATAAAGCAGACCCTGTGTACTGGCTAGTTTTATGTGTTAACTTGACCCAAGCTGGAGTTATCACAGAGAAAGGGGCCTCTCTTGAGGAAATGCCTCCATGAGATTCAGCTGTAAGGCATTTTCTCAATTAGTGATCAAGGGTGGAAGTGGTCTGGTAGTCTTGGGTTCTATAAGAAAGCAAGCTGAGCAAGGCAGAGGAAGCAAGCCAGCATCAGCTCCTGCTTCCTGACTCAATTGAGTTCCAGTCCTGACTTCCTTTGGTGATGAACAGCGACATAGAAGTGTAAGCTGAATAAACCCTTTCCTCCCCATCTTGCTTCTTGGTCATGGTGTTTTGTTCAGGAATAGAAACCCTGACTAAGTCACCTTGTTTCCTGAAACCATCTCTGGAATGGTTTATCTCTGTGACCTTTAACAACACCCAGGGAATTGCTCCCTTATTAGAGGATGCCTTAGTGATGATGGCATTAATTGATGTATGACATTCCAGCCCACTGTGGCAGCACTATTCCCTAGGCAAAGGATCTTAAACTGCTTGAGTATAGAAGTCTGGCTAAGTAGCAAGCAGGCAGTGCATATTTGTGTCTCATCACTCTTGACTGTAGATTTAATGTAACTCCTGCTTGTGCCCCTGCCTTGACTTCTTGCAGTGATGGACTGTGACTTAGGATTATTAGCCAAATAAAACCCTTCTCCCCATGTTGCTTTTTGTTAGGATGCTTTTATCACAGCAACAGAACCGACCACATCATGTCTCTGGTCAGCACATATGGTTCCCTAGGGAAAAAAAAAGCTGCAAGCATCCAGAGGTCTTGTGGGTGCAAATCTATGGGTGCCTAATTCCAGAGTTTCTGCTTTCTCTGAGGCCATTTCCTTGCTGTCCCAGTGTCACCATACAGCCACTGATGACCTGGAACTCACAGAGATCTAGACGCCTGTGCCTTCTAGCATTGAGATTAAAGACATGCAGCACTATGACTGTTTTTAATGTTTTAATATATTATTTTCAAAAGAATGCATTGATACTATCTGAATGACTCCCTTTAAATGGTAGATTCTTCTGCCAGCTCCATGGCTTCAGGACACTGGGCCAAGAATGGCTGGTGAATGCTGATAGCAGCCGAGTTAGGAGGAAAGAGATCCTGCTTGGTGAGCGCCCAAAACTTATAAAGCTTTGTGAGCAATGTTATTGTTGTCATGACTTAAGGACACCAGCCATGATATTGCTCCTATACATACAGCAAGGGCCAAAGACAAGTGCAAGGGTCACCAAGCTCTTTTAGACTATGTCCACTAGACTTTATTACTTTATGCTGTACAGCATAGCTCCTGTCTTCTTCTCACACTGTGACACCCTTGCCCTTGGGAGGAGCAAGTGAATAGCATCCTTAGGCTGTAGACTAAGCCACCTCCCTGAGCACTGGCTAAACTGGCCCTGGCTAAACTTATGTCCCAGCTACTGAATAAAGAATGAACGTCACTTTGCCATGGATGCTCAGCCCAGCCACAGGGCAGAGGAACTCCCAGGAACACCCTGTCCCCAGCCTTTTCCTGCAATCTCCCAAGGCACTCTCCTTTGATCTTGGCACAAAGTAATCATGCCCATTATAAACCCGTTTATCCTCTAATGACAAGAATACAGACAAAAATAATTACAGATGAACATCAAATGGCTCTGCCCACCTCCCCAGCAAAACACAAAAAGGGTCAGGATGAGCCAGCCAGCTCCAGAAGCAAGAGTTGGCTGCAGACATCTGTGGTGCCAATTCCTTAGGTCCTGTTTTTGGAGCATAATACCTCTGTGAAAACTTCCCCAGCACTTCCAGGCCCTTCACTGGTTTCAAATCTTCCCTCTAGCAGTTTCTAAAAATTCCACAGACTGCTTGCTCTCATTTCAGATGCTCCATGAGCTCCAGACTTCTGCAGTCTCCTTCTTTGAATATACCCCAATAAAACCCCTTTACACCTTAGTGAGAATTTCCCTCTTAAAGACATCTGAGAGTCTAATTGTTGTGATTGTGTGAGATTACAAACATTAATGGACATGTGCATCTTTCCTCAATGTCAGAATTCATTCAATAACAACAAACTTAAAAGCTGCATTGATATTATTGGCAGCAATTTGCCAAGTAGTCCCAATTTCCCTTGATCATCCCCTAAAGCACACAGTTTCTTTTATTCCAATCAGTTGGTAATATCAACCCTTAAATCACACACTACACATCTCTCATTAAAGCTATCATCTATCCATCTCTCTATATTTGTAGAAACATAAGTTATAGAATAACCATGAAAAGTTAAAGAGATTGCAACAGAGTCCAAGGACCGCAGGGGTCAGATAGACTTTGTCAGGGAGGGAGCAGTCTTTCAGAGGCCTCTCTGTAGGGCTGAGCCAGGGGGTCAGGGGGTGTTTGGGGAGATTGCAGAGGTTAAAGGTGCTTGCTACCAAGCTTAACACCTGAGTGGGATCTTAGAACCCACATGGTGGAGGGAGAAAAATGACCCCATCAGGCTGTTCTCTGACTTCTATACATGCTATACATGTACGCACACATACAAACACATGTACATATAAGTAAACTATAACAAAATATTAAGTGGCAAACAAGATCACTCAGCTGGAAAAGGTGCCTGCTGCCATGTCTGATGACCTTTGTTTAATTTTTGGGAACCACGTGGTGGAAAGAGAAAACCTACTCCAGCAAGTTGTCTCTTGACCACTGAATGAGCAATAGAACACATAGATGGATGGATGGATGGATAGATAGATAGATAGATAGATAGATAGATAGATAGATAGATAGATAGATAATAGGTAGACAGATAGACAGACAAGCAGATAAATGACAGATGTATAGATAATTTTTTTAAAAAGGCAGCCAGAATGTCTTTAAAAGAAAGAAAGAAACTGGAGCTTTGGACCTGTGTGGAGCTGCCCAGGTGACATGCAGGACCTTGGAGCACACAGAGGCCCTATACACACATGTGGAAGGAACAGAGACCCTGTGTACTACAGGGTCCAGATGAACAGGATGATGGGTAGATACAATTCGAGTAGGCCATGTCAATGTAGGGACCCAGTTGAGCTTAAGTTGAGATAGTTGGAGTTCTCTGACTGTATGTCCTTGACTCCCTAACCCCTACCCTAGGGGTCAGATGAAAGGTTTCTGGTACCATCATAATGTCAGATGTCTTCCTCTTTATGGTCCAGATGAGGGTGTTTCATCCTTATCTTTGGTTGGTATGTTTGATAAGTTCTTTGCCTGTTCCTTCCTGATACCGTTTTCGTATGTCCATAGGTTCATAATGGTTTCTGTTTACTTTGCTGGTCTTATAGGACAGGGTCCTTTGTACATTTAGGAATGAGTTACCTATCAACTTGTACCTCTTAAGTAGTGGCAGGCGGTGGTGTCTACATGCCCACCAATGAGCACTGTCTCTGTGTTTGTACTCAAATACTGCATGTAGAATGCACTCTTGTGGCAAGGCATAGTTTTACCTTGGCACAAATGCCAGGCTCCAGCTCCAGTAATACAGCTGTGAATCAAAACAATTACCCCCATGTCAACATATGGGGAAGGTAGTACCTAGCAAAACACTACAAACTGAGTAGATGATAGCATAAAATTTGTGTTCTAGTAAACACAGAGCAGTGAGTTCCTCAGACAGGGGCTGGTTGTCAACGTTTGTCTGTAGGCATGCTGCTGAACTAACATGCTTGAACCCTTTTAATTCAATGACTTTATACAATTTGGACCTGTATGCTTGCTTTTTCAATGGATTTTTTCATGTAAGATTCAAAGAAGTATTAAAATCAGGAAGTTTCTTTCTTTTCCAAAATAGCCCAAGTCTATCATTTCCATGATTCTCCAGCTACTATTTAGTGTTTTGTTCTGTTTTGTTGTTGTTGTTGTTGTTGTTGTTGTTGTTGTTGCTAGGAAAGAGAACATCCCCACTGGCTCCTCAGTTCCTTGCCTGGAAACCTGAACTGAGGTGAAGAGCACAGACACCAACTTCATTGCTCAGGGCAAGCCTCCAGCCACACCCACCCAAGTGGAGCCTGCTGGTCGCCAGAAATCATTATGCACTTAACATCCTCATTAATTTTCTCCCCCAGAAGGGCCTCTGATGAATGTGAGGGTTGTGGGCTAAAACCATCTCAGACTTTCCTTATAAAAGGTTCTGTGTTCAATATTCTAAAAGTGTCCATAGAGATTGCCCAGCTTCCTGCCTCTTCTTAAGACGGCCCTGAGCTGGCAAGGCCTTCAGAGAGGAGCAATACAGTCCTTTTGGTATGAGAACTTCCTGAAGTTTGGAAGAGGAGGCTCTGGGGACATTTTGGAAAGTTGGAACTTTTGAGAGGCTGGACATGTAGATGGAGCCATCATTATTTATTACAGGCTGAAAAACTCTACAAGCCAATATCTACTTGGCTTCTGCCTTGGCTTCCCTCCTGAGACTCTCACACAAGCTCCTATGTGTCCTGCTGAGCCCAAACCAAAATGTCCTTTTAGTGTTCTGTGATGGAGTCCACTTGACCCAGAGGTTCCCTGCCTCAGCCAGTTCTCTGGGCTCTATCCTCAGAAACCACACTAATGAAGGCTCTCTTAGGTATCCTGAGCATGGATCTGGGGCTTTACCCAGTGAAGTAGGCTAGTTTTGAGTAGCCCAACAGTTGCTGTTATAAGACTTTGTGCAGTGGATTTTATTAAGCCATAGGGAATGAGAAACATTTGTTCCCAGCTTACAGTTTAAACTGCATGAGCTGAAAGAGGCTGTGAATGTACCCAGAGTGTTGAAACAATGCTTTCTATGTGGGGTCTTTGGAAAGGAGGACTCTGAATCATAAATAAACTGACTTCCTGTGTCCCGAGATCCTGCTGTGCCCTGGGTCTCCACCATTGACTCAACCACTCTAATGTCCAGAGCATTGGCTGTTGCTTTCAGCCCTGGCTTGGATATTTGCAAGGGGCATCTTGGGCTTCTGCTTATAGCTATGCATGCTAACAGTATTTACCATCTGCTTCACACCATTGGCTACTAGTCACACTTCAAATGGCAGATGACCACCATAGCAAAACAGAGGGGCTTCGGACAGGCAGGAAGGGTCTAGATTCCCTGGACATTCCCAAAGATCTCAGTAAAACCATCACATCACAGAACCTGAAGAAATTTGGTTTTGATCCATCAGCCACATGGGTAATGGTATTTTGGGTGCTGGAGTGTTCTGAACATCACAGAGCAATATAGACTCTAGACAGCTTATAGTAACTGGACTCCTGAGCCTCCAGGCCTCAGGGTACCTCAGTAACAGCCTGTATACTATGCTGAATAAGAGTTGCTAGGTAGAGCAGGAAGCTCTGGTGAGGCCATAAGCTGAGAGCTTCTTTAGACCAATTGATCAGTGAAAGGAAAAGCATGCCATATTCAGCTTCCAACCCAAACACAATCTTGGGACTTGGCAAGCAATGATCTGAGTGGAAAGTTGAACTTACTAGAAAGGTTATAATGAGGTATAGAGTGGTTTGTATTTTTAAGAATCCCAGATACTCTGCAGAAGGGAGAAGTGGAAAAATGATGGTGGTAGTGGTGGTGGTGGAGGTAGAGGGAGTGGAGGTGGTGGAGGTGGAGGTGGAAGTAGTGGAGGAGGAGGTGGAGGTGGAGGTGGAGGTAGAGGTGGTGGTGGTGGTGGTGGTGGAGGTGGAGGTGGAGGTTGTGGTGGTAGAAGTGGAGGTGGTGGCGATAGTGGAGGTGGAGTTGGTGGAGTTGGAGGTGGTGTAGGTAGAGTTGGTGGTGGTTGAGGTGGTGGAGGTGGTGGAGGGGGAGGTGTAGGTGTAGGTGTAGGTGGAGGTTGTGGAGGTGGTGTAGGTGGAGGTGCAGGTGGAGGTGGTGGAGGTGGTGGTGGTGAAGGTGGTTAACTGGGGAATGGCAAAATAAGACAATATAGATAGAGAAGAAGGGAGGATGGATTAAAAAACACTAAGGATGTTTGAAAAGACTGTAGAGAAATATTTTATGCTTACTTTTAAATGCACATATAGTATTTTAAGCATATGTAAATACATACATAAATAATTTAAATGAAGTTATAGCACCTTAGGTGACAATACTCTCAAGAGCCACAGACTGTCTGACAAAATCTCTGTCAGGCAACAATGGAGGCCTTTCTAGGTCCCCAATCTCCACTCTACAGCTCCCTAAGAATCCCTAAAGAAGTAGTTAGAATATCCCAGGTGATTTGAGATGTCCAGTAAGAGGAATGTGCCCATGGTGTGTGGTCCAGAGAGTTTTGCTCTGGATTGCCCGTGGAGCTGAGAAAGTCTGTAAACTTTCCCTGTCGCTGCCTATACCTCCAGCTGTTAACTTATCCTCTCACTAACCTAGAAATACCAACAGTTCACTCAATACCTAAAACTTCACAAGTTTGACTCACAATGGCCAAGATGGCATGGCAGTGTTACTCATGAGTCATAAATCCAATTTATGAAAAAAAAAATAGATCCAGGAAGCCCCCTTTTCCATGTAAAACATGGAGCAACTAATTCATTGGCTTAAAAATCTTTAATCAAGTCTTTTGAAGTTAGATAGACACAATCTGCTTGTGGAAAGTGCTGTCTACATGACTGTGTCATAAGGGTATTGGACAACCATGACAGGGCTCCTCATATGAAAATTTTAGTCATGAAAGGAAATCTGGCTGACCTCTCAAAGGAAATAGATAGAACTGATACAGGGTGATGGTCCAGTTGTGATAATACAGTGAGATAGTGCATTCTTTCTACTATTGTAATATTGCTCAAATTCAAGATTAAAAGCCAGAACCACATGATTCTGAGATGTGCCCATCTGATCACCAAAGGGAAAGATCAGACTCAGGAAAAGGGTTCTAGACCAAGTTGTCTACACACATCTACAAAGGGCTGGCTCAGCTATAGTTGGTGGAAAGCCTTAACTAAGTGTAATGACACTCTGTGGAATGAAACATATTTGGGCTGTTTGTAGCTCCTCTTAACCAAGGTATCTTGGGTAAGTACTGAACCCTCCCAAGTCTCAGTTTTATCATCTGTAAAATGGGTCCTTTGTTCTACTTACTGGATGGGGTTATTAGGGAGATTGAGGCACCCTTGGTAAGTGTTTATCAACAGTTCTTTATTTTTATTATTCACCTATATAATGATAGATTTGTATGAGGATTTTAATCTGAGATTGAAACCACCAAGAGTCTTCCCATTTTTAAATCCAAGAGTCTTTGTGCAGGAAGACTGTAGATTTCTTCATCTCCACTTCCAAGCACACAGTGTGTCCCAGGAACCACACTAAGGCCAATAATTTCTCTTTCTTCTTGCTGTGTGTCCACAGTTGAATCTTGAAAAATGTCTCTGGACACTCAGAATAGAAGAAGCCCAAGCTCTTCAGGAGTGGGAGACTGCTATACTGGGACATTCTTAGTGAGATATTTGAGGGACCAGGCTAGAAAAGGGGAAGACAGGCGATACCACCACAGAGAGCACCGCAGACCAGCACCTGACTAGGGAGGATGGAGAGCATGGCGCAGTGAACCATGGGAAGAAGGAGAGCTGAGCTGGGTATCTCACAGGTGCTCATTTCTGAAGTCCTGGGTAATCATTTCCTGTGTTTGCAGTCCATATGACAGAAAGATGAAAGGTTCCTGTGGTGGTCATTCTTGTCAACTATATTACATCTGGAATTAACTAAAATCTAAACGACTGGGCACAACTCTGAGGGATTTTCTTTTTCTTCCTTTCTCTTTCTTTCTTTCTTTCTTTCTTTCTTTCTTTCTTTCTTTCTTTCTTTCTTTCTTTCTTTCTTTCGTCAGTTTCTTTTGTTTGTTTGTTTTTTGTTTTGTTTGTTTTTTGTTTTGGATTTTCGAGACAGGGTTTCTCTGTGTAGCCCTGGCTGTCCTGGAACTCACTCTGTAAACCAGACTGGCCTCGAACTCAGCAATCCACCTGCCTCTGCCTCTCAAGTGCTGGGATTAAAGGAATACGCCACCATTTCTTAATTAAACAATTTGAAGTGGAAAGATCCACTTCCAATCTGGGTCTCTGAGGGAGGAAACTACATTTTTAATATGGGCCCCACCTTCTGTTGGCAGCTTTCATATAGGCCTTGAAAGAAGGAAGCTTGATTTCTCTTTCCTGCCTGTGCTTGAAGGTTCACTGGCATTAGAGCCTACTTGCTCATGATTTTATCATATGCTAAAGACCAGCTGAGTCATTCTGCTGAACAACTACTAGTTTCTTGAACTTTCCATTGATAGTCATTGTTAGATTAGCTGAGTCTTAGTTCCCTCAGTACCCTGACCCCAGTGCCCTCCAGTATTCTGACCCCAGTTCTGTTCAGTACCCCTATTTCCTCAGTTCTGTGTACCATGGACGCAGTGGTTCTCAGTGGATTGCAATAAGCCTTTGGTAAACTGCTCCAAAAATATTTACATTATGATTCATGATAGTAGCAAAATTATAGTTATGAAGTAGCAATGAAAATAATTTTATGGTTGAGGGACAGCACAATGTGAGGAACTGTAATAAAGGGTTGCATTAAGAAGTTTGAGAACCAATGGTGTAAAGAATGAAAGCTCATGTTCAACACCCCCCACCCCGAAGCCTAGAACATTGCCCACCTTAGCTGTGACTGAGTTTTCTCAACTATGAAAGCAGCATACAGCAGTGTATCCTTGTAAAGTGGCCCTACTTCATTGTCTTAATTAACTGAGTGTATTCCTTTTGCCTAAGAGAACTGACCTAGAGGAAGAAAGAATTATGGTTCATAGTTTCATAGGGTTACAGCTTATCACTGTGAAGAAGGCATGGGGAAAGTCAGGTGGCATGAGTGTGTGACTGAGATTTCTTTGAGTGCTAACAGAGAGAGCAATTGGAGTCAGGGGAGAGCATAATCTGGATCAGCGTCCATCAGCCAGGCCCCCTCCTAAAGATTTCACAGTCTCTTAAAACTGCACCACTAGCTGGGGACCCAACATTTAAAACATGAGCCTATGGGGAGCATTTCAGATTCAAGCCACAGCAATGAGTTAATGATTGCGTGAGTTATTATGTGTAATGTGCTCAGGCAGTACCTGGCACACAGTTAATTAGGGTAGTATCATTTTTACGGTATCAGATATCGAAATTAAAGGGCTGCATTTTTTCCACATAAAGGAAAAGGAAGCATTAGATTCCTAGTAGCCACTAAGAAATTGATCTATTCCTCTCTCTGCCCTAAGTCATAGGGTCTTGGAACTCCACCCACAAAAGAAAGTGACCAATTGTTGTTAAGGATAGACCTGGAGTACAGGAGGTCCTGAAGCTCCCTGATGTATAATAGCACAAACTGAACTCTCAGGGATAAACTCAGGGGACTGGACCATGCTATGCACAGACAAGCAAGAGAGGAGAGAGGCTTTTGGGGGAGGGGTGTGACTTGATCTGTGTTATGAGTGCCTGTGCTCTCAACAGCTGCTGGCTCAGTTCTCAGCAGCCTGGCAATAGTAAATTCAGCCTGAGGTCAAATTCTATTGAAGTTGGCAATTCGAAGTAGGCTGCTATAGCTTGTGATAACCCCAGTATTTCCTTGGACTTCACTGCTATCCTGCTCTCCAACCTGGCGTTGTGCCCTTAGAAGTTGACTCAACATCAGAATCACAAAGCAAAACAAATGCGTACTAGGTAGAGACAGTTGCCTTCACTCCAGCACCAGGGCAGGTGGCCAGGTTCTCACACTCATGCTTGCTCACAGCTGTACAGAGGTGCCTCTGCAGTTATCCGCAGTCTTGCTCCCACTACGCTGCTCAGTCTTGATGCACTGTTAGGAGCCACATTAGTTCTTAGGTTTTGGTTATTGTAGTGACTATTACTGATGATCAAGAGAAGGATGGAAACCTGCAACTGAGCACCTTATTCCATGGAGCTTCACATAATAAACACCATGAAAAGAATCTGGTAACTCAGAATCCAAATTCAACCAAAAACCCACATCTATTTTCAGAAAGGAGTCTGAAGAAACAAAACAAAGCCAACCAATATTTTACAATGAAAACTCTTTTTAAATTGTTAGTCTTTATGCTGGCTAGTCTTATATCAGCTTAAAATAAGCAAGAGTCAACTTTGAAGAAGGAACCTCAATTGAGAAAATGCCTCCTGTGGGTCAACCTGTGGAGTTGGCTTTTTTTTTTTTTTTTTTTTTTTTTGACAAAAGAAGGCTCAGCTTCCTGTAGGAGATTCCATCTCTCACCTGGTGGTGCTGGGTGCTATAAGAAGCAAGCCCAGCAAGACCTGGGAAGAAATCCAGTAATTAGCACTTCTCGTGGCCTCTGCCTCAGTTCCCGTGTCAGGTTCCTGCCTTGAGTTTATGCCTTGACTCCTTTCCGGATGAACTATCCATAGGACATGTAAGCTAGAGTAATCTTTTTCTTTCCCAAGTTGCTTTTGGTCGTGTGCTTTATCACAGCAATAGAGTTTCTAACTGCGACAATACTTTTTGATCCCTAGGGAAAAAAATTAAGAAAGAGCTAGCCCTTAAAAAAGCAGATGATTTTTTCTATTGATATCTATACTGAGCAATTACATTCAATTCAAAAATCCCTTACTTGGGACAATATGATAGTTCAATGAAATTTAGGTAGCCCAGAGGTCTAAGACAAAGCAGAGAGAATAAAATGAAGTGTACTTACCTAAGAGTCTATGTTGTATATTCATGCCTCTGTCTTAACAAAAGTGAGAAAACCACAAATGGCTGTGGATGACTTGTGATTCATCTTCTATTTGGTATTTAAATATAGTCATTAGTAGAGAACAGAGGACACAAAGGATGCCAACTGGTGTCTCTTTTTTAGAAGTGTCTTCAGATAAGGTTTCCCTCTAGTTCTCATCCTATCTATCTATAGAACCAGTGATCAGGGGCGATGTGTGTTGGGAGCAACCCTATTTAAATGTTAACTGCCTTGTCAGCCATAAGTGCTTCCTTACAAAGTCTTGGCCTTGGTGGAAAAGTATTAGCTTAGTGGAGATTTCTATGGGAAAAGTTGAGGCCTCTGTAGGAAATTACTACCCCCAGTTAAGAACAAAAAGTTATAGATCTTGTGGACAAGTACCTAGCAACCCATTCTGTTCTGTTTCTCCTGTTGAACTCTTTACCTAGCTAATATCCTGCTTTTGGGAACAGGTGCATTTCCCCAGAAACAGAGCTATTCTGTGTCACCCCCTTCCCCATACCCTGCTTCTATAGGTATAAAACCTGCTTGGGAAAAATAAAATTTGTCAGCTTGATCAAT
The DNA here is from genome assembly GCF_900095145.1 of Mus pahari. NCBI lineage: Eukaryota > Metazoa > Chordata > Mammalia > Rodentia > Muridae > Mus > Mus pahari. The sequence continues at coordinate 713,392 of NC_034604.1, read as the reverse complement.
CAGACTTGCTGTCAAGGGCAGAGAACAAAGAATGAGGTCATGCATGCCTATTGGTTATCAGCCCTCTTTCTGCACTTTTATACAGTCCAGGACCCAAGCCTAAGGGATGGTGCTGCCCATGATGGGTGAATCTTCCCACTTCAACTAATCAAGATAATCTCCCAGAGACATGCTGACAAGCCAACTCAATGGAGACGACTCCTTGTGACTCTCCTTCTAGGTGGTTCTAAACTGTGTCCTGTCTACAATTAGAATCAATCATCACACCATATTTAATTTTTCTAAAGATAACATCTATTTTTTTTAGCACACATCTGAAGTTTGTCACAACCTGAAACATACAATCAGATATGGAGGAAAATTTGTTTCAAGTCCTGAAGTTTTGTAAGGTTGTCTTCTGTGACATAGTTAGGAGACAGCTCTTCTAGATGAATTTGTCATCTAAGTTGGACTTTTAAAAAACTATTTCAAGACAATATAGAACCTTAAAAACAGTATAGAAAAAGCTGATGTTGGCTAAATATGTTCACAAGTATTTGCCTTCCATCTTTCCTTTTCAGAGTAGGACCTTAAATTGTGACAGCTCATTGACACAGATCCTGGAGGCATAGATTGGACCAAGGTCACTGATAGGGAAACTCTGCCTACACTACTCTTCACTTAACATTGTCTCCGCATTCAGGATGGAAAGCAAAGCCCTCAATACACGCTGACAAGCCTTGCAGTGAGCTCCTCTGTATGCCTCTCCAGTGCCTTTACCTTATGTAACATTCCCTGCCACACAGCACTATTCTCTCTTGGCCTCCACTTCACCATGGCTTCTGCTTTGTTGATATTCTGCTTCTTAAGCAGCCTTTAAAGGTAAGCTAGCAGAGAAAGTTCACAGAAAAGAATTCATAGAACTTTTGCCTGGAGCAAATTTCCTGATAAACAGTGTTGGTGTCCCCTGTATTTTTCAGGGTGGCATTTTGTGAGTATACACTTCTGCACACAGTGGGGTAATTGTACTCCCTGCACACTTCAGTGCCTGCCATGCAAAATACAGTGGGTGAATGGAAAAAGAAGGTTGTTTGGTTACCTCTGGGATGTCAAAGTTCTTTCCGGATCAAACTGCCAGTGATTGCTCTGTGGTCTAAGAGTTTTGCTTCTTTGGAGGTTAATATAAGAAGTCTTGGGGGGCTGTTTCCCACTACTGTACTCTGATAGTCCCAACCCTTCATGGATGTAGCTGTGTCTGCTTTATTACTGAGTGGGTGGAGATGAACGGGTATAATGCACAGCCCAGACCTTTCCTGTTGAAGTGGAGCTGTCTGAAGAAAGTAGGCCTTAGACATTGTCCCTGTGGGTGTCTCACAAGAGCAGGTTGGTCCATGGTGGTTAGTGTTGCCATGACAGGGAAGGTTGAATTCTCAGGGCCTGGCATTCATTATTTAGAAGCCAACTCTCATATAGGTACAAAAAACACATTCCCTAATATATTAATTCCTAGCTTAGTATTGACTTCTCTGACTCTGTCCTTTGAGTCAGAACCCAGTGGTTAGTCCATAGAATTTCTGGCAGCAATAGCTTGGCCTCCATCTCCCACTGGGATTGAAGACTCAAACAACGAAACTTGGGTTTGAATGAGTTCTAGAGGTTGGAACCCAGGTCCTCTTGTTTTTGTGGGAAGCATTTTATATATTGAACCAACTCCCCAGCCTGAGATTTCTGGGTTTTTTGTTTGTTTGTTTTTTGTTTTTATTGTCAAAATAGAGAGTTTTGGGAATTGATTCCCTCAACTGACCATAATTCAAAATTCCATTGTGATATGAAAGAAACAGAAGAAAACAAACTCACTTCATAAACTTAATAAAAAAGTACACCCTTACCCTGTCGTGGTAGGCACACACCTGTAGTCCCTAAATGGGGGGAGGTAGAGGCAGGATGATCGAGGCTTTGAGGCCAGCCTGAATGGCAGTTAGAGACTGAGTCTTAAGGCAACACAAATCAAACCTTCTAATGCTGGAGATGTGAGCTGAGTCAGCCCACGTGTGACTTTTGTTTAGTCTTCATGCTGGACACATTATTTGGTGAAGAATATTTTAGTTTCTGCCTAGAGGAGGCAGCATAGCAGTGTAGGAGCTAGACTGCCTCACTGAGCTGTTGGATTTGGGAAGGAATGGAAAGTCAGGCAATATGCAAATAAGGAAATGAGTGTAACCTCATATGCTAGTCTATAGGCTCCATGGCAGGAAATAAATAGCTGCAAGGACAGGGGATACAGTTTACATAACTTGGCCAGAGAACTCGGAGCAATGGGGTGATATTTAGGCAAAATTGGAAGGAAGAGAGGAAGTGAGTCATCTGTAAATCTTGAGAAATAACGTTCTAGACAGAGGGAGCAGCCAATGTAATGACCTATAAGGTAGTATGAGCTTCCTGTTTCTGAAGACCATAAAGTGGGGGAAATAGGGGTGTGTCAGATACCTAGAGAAAGGGGGAACCAAAGCACAGGAACCTCAAGAATGAGTCACAACCTGAAACACTCATCAATTCACCCACTCCTTTTTATTATGGCACACGGTATATACAGTGTAGTCAATAGCTGTATGCAATGTGACCATCAGAGCAATATGTTGATCATATATTGGGAACCTCCATTCCTTCTAATGATCTTGAATTATAAATTATTACAACTGACCATTAAACCAGGGTGTTGAGGGCAACAAGATCTAATGTCTCCTGTCTAACCATGTTATTCTCTCTCCTCATATCCGTCCTTCCCAGTCTCCAGTGACCTCGAAGCCACTTCTTTCTTCTATGAGATCAGCTTTTCTGTTCCCACAAAGAATACACAGAACATACTATGTCTCTCCCTGTGCCTGAAGGTGTCAGTCATCAGAGAAATGACTAAGAAAAATAAAGTATATATATAAATAATGTAATGTTCTGCAGCCACAGACAAGAATGAACTTTCTCACTGGCAACAACATAGATGGGATAACCTGGCTTTCGAAGTGATCAATCTGGTTGGTCATCGTGTCTCAGGAAGTGAGGGTTGGGGTTAGTATGTGTGAGAGACAGACACAGGACACTGTTGTAGTCTGGGGAAAAAAAATGTATGGAGTTGCTGTAGAAGGGCCTGCTGGCACATTCTGAGAGGTTGTGGAGGAAGAACAAGAGAGGGTACAGGTGTATAAGGCCTGGACTGCTAGGGAAGTAGTTGCTAATTAATGAGAAAGGCAACGAGGACAGGGAAAATTGGAAGGAGGCTGTACTAAGGAGGTGGGTGCCAGGAACTGAAACCAGCAAGAGAAGCCAACAGTCACCTGGATACTTGAGTCTGGAATTCAAGATGAACCACTGAGAACTTCTCCTATTGAGTGACAACTTGCATTGAGCAGTTACACAGAAACCAGCACATGTCTTGGCACTAGTCTTATCTGCCAGACAGGTCTTTGTTAGTCAGTGGGAACTCCTGCAGCTAGGAACTTTCGGGCCCTTGAAGGAGAGGACCTTGTCTGGTGTCTAGCTTCCTGGTTCATAAGATGTAGCATAATGTGTATAGGACAATCTTATCAGAAAAAGAATGTGTGTGTGCGTTCCCTGACACATTAAGTTTTACATCCATTAACTGATATGTGTAAGTCCAGGGAGGGAAATTTGGTTTTATAGTTTCAGGTCAGGGACAGCTAGCATCATTACTGCAATCTGAGGCAAGGTAAACATCATAGCAGAGGATGCATGGTTAGAGCTGAACTCTTCATCACACAGCACTTCTTAGGAGGAAGTGGCAACCAGGAAACAGGGTCTAGTTACAGGGAAAGCCTGGGACAGTCTTCACCTTCAAAAGCATGCCCCTAGTGAGCTAGGTCCCAGCTTGCAACGGCCCACTAAGCTATGGTTGTATGAATGAACTGATCCATTCATGAAGTTCAGGTAAGAATGCAATGCTAGAATCTAGCCTCTGTTCAGGCTACATCTGAAGCAACCTTCCCTTTACAGATACTGAGACACTGTCTGTGGTTTCCTAACTAATGGACAACAGTCAGTATTTCTCACTTGGGGACTGAGTCAACATCAAAAGGCCTATGGCACACCCTGCTTCCCTGCTTCCTATCTGGGATTTAGAGAACCTGCCTGTGGGCTCTTGCTGTGAATCTCCCCCATTCTCAAAAGGGATACACATCTCCCTCTGCATGTGGGCTCTGATTCTCTTTAGAGATCCCACCAAACTCATACTGTATGTCTGCTATCTGTCCCAGGCTCTGGGGCCTTAGCCTTCCCCAGAATCCCCACCATACTATTGCTCCTCTGTCCAACCATGGCATTAATAACCCTTCTAACAAACTCCTTATTTTCAGGTAATCCACCTCAGTGCTTGTTTAAACCACCAGTCCTATCCAAAATCTAGCAGTTAGACCCTCATGATTCAAACATCTTTCAATGATGAGATGGAGGAGATGGGGGACCAAACCTTCAACTCTTGAGCCTTACAAGGAGATTCAGATCTAAATTGTGATATGTTTCAATAAATAGTGAATCTAATCATCCAACATATACAGAGATTTTAATTGATAAATGTAAGAAAAATAAATATTTTACCAAGCCTAGAATATTTTTCCTATACATTTTTTTCAAATTTCAAAAATTGCATTGTAATTTGGATAACAGTCTCAAACAGAACCACATTTGTGTACTGAAAGGAACACATACTCCAATGGCATACTGTATTCAGATGCATTTTTAAGGAGATATGTTTTTATGAAGTCAGTACTATATTTTAGACATAGAAACATTGTAAGAGACAAAAAATATAATTTAAGAAATTATCTCTACCCTCAGGAGACTTTACAATCTAATTGACCAAGTCAAATTAATTTAACTGAAACCATAGCACACAGTGTACGCCTCAGTGTGCTTCTGTCTGTGCCCCCTCCACACCCAGCCCCAACACCACCAGGGTCTTACATCACTGCCCTGGTATCTAAGGCAGAGGAGACAAGAAGAAAGAAGTCTGAAAGGGTAGCTGTTCAGTTTACAGTGAGGCGGTTTTGCTCACAGTTCCTTTGCTCATGACAAGACGGGCAGTTTCTGTTTCACTTCTTTGCATATTGTGAAGTTCTAGGCAGCCATGGTTTTGGACACATCCCCTGTCTCGACACTGAGCATTCATGGTGCTGCATTGGTCCAGAGATCAATGAGTCAAGCTTCTGTTGCCCATCTCCGGCTCCTCCTGGCTCCATCCCTTATATATTCCAGGAAGCCAAGTCGGTAGTTAGGATCTTAGACATTAATCCCAAATTTTGTGATCATCCTCTTTTGAACATAAGAAATGTTTAAAATTGTATAACTGGTGACTCAAGTTTTAAAAGTGCTTCAAATACTGGCCTCTATCCTTCTTCACGATGAGCCTGGCAGATAGCTGAGCTCTCTCTAATTTCTCACAGGCAGCCTCAGAGAAATTATCTGTAGGAATTCCACCCAAGTAATCTCTGCAAAAGAAACGTACATTGAACTTTTCTTTGTTTCTGTTGGTGGGTTGTTTTGATGAAGGACTTAACTAACTGAGGCTGATCTGAACTCACAAAACAGCTGAAAGTGGCCCTGAATCCCTATTCTCCTACCTCAGCCTCCACAGTGCTGGGGTTAGGGATGTGTGCTGCTACATTCAGCTTTCTTATTGTCCTGCTGGTAATTTAGTACTAAGAATATATAGTCATGTTGAACAGTTCCTTTGCTTAGATATTTAAATATTTGGTCCATATTAGCCTGTATCAAATTTTCTTTCTTTTTACAAAAAGTATATAGGACCCAGGAACTAGCTCAGTGAAAGAGTGCTTGCTACACAGCACGAGGTCCTGGGTCCAACAACCAGAATCAAGATAAGAAACTGGATGTGAAGCCAGGCATGGTGGCGCATGCCTTTAATTCCAGCACTCAGGAGGCAGAGTCAGGTGGATTTCTGAGTTTGAGGCCAGCCTGGTCTACAGAGTGAGTTCTAGGACAGCCAGGGCTATACAGAGAAACCCTGTCTCAAAAAAAA
>NC_034604.1:703842-707356 GCF_900095145.1 Mus pahari | reverse complement strand
TCGCTCTCTTCTCTTCTCTTCACCCTTTGCCTGTTGGAAGCTTATGCTCTCCCTCTCAAGAGCATTAAAGCTTTGCTGCAGAAGGATCCTGTTTGTGTGCNGCGTCGTTTCTTGCTGGCGAGAAGGTAGCGCGGGACACATATGGATATTATATACACATATACCATATATAAATATATACCATAACACATAAAGAACACAATACAGCACGCATGTGCATATATCACACATATATAACACACATATTTACACACACACACACACACACACACACACATATATATATATACTTGGGCATATGTCACTATACATAAACTAAAAATATATACACACATGTGCATATACATACTTGTACAGATACATAATATACACATAAACATGTGTGGCATTCATACATGCATGCATATGCACACACATGGTCACATACACAACACATGCATACACACATAAATGATATTATATAATAAACTTCTCAAACACAATCTTCAGGCCTCTGATGAGTGACTTTGGTTTACTAAGTCTGTTACTTTATGAGGGTTGAATGGAGGGGACATCCGGGAGGTCATTTTCAAATAGCTTGCTTCCCCTTTATATCACATGTTCATGGCCAGCATTAGCAGCTTTTGCCATCTGATGTGCTCCGCTGTCTCTGTTTAGACAGGAGTAAAAGAAGATAGATTTTGGTAGAAAACACAAATTGTAAGAGATAAGCCTCTTCAGAGCCCTCTTCCTTCTCCCACTCCCTGGCTGCCTCAGGGCCAGCAGATAGGCATCAGGAACTGTGTATTTTGGTGTATGTTCAGAGATAAGGGCCACTCTGCCATGGAACAAGAATGAGTGGAATTCCATCATTGTATTTATTACTGGGGTTTCAGTTTATTAAATTTCCAGAGTGTTCTCTCAGTCATATTAAATGTGAACTTTTTTTCCCTTGAAGCTTTCTGATTGCTACCCATTCCACAAATTCCCCAGTGACTTTTCTTAATTGTTTCCCAGGCTTGGTCTTTTTTATTAAAAAAAAAAAATCACTGCCTACATTTTTGCAGCAAGTTTTGGGGTTCAGCATTAGCTCCTAGTCATCATTCATAAAACCTTTTATAAAGCAATTACTTATTTTTACACTAATTATTGTACAATTTTGGGGAGTTTAAGAACCCCACCAATATATTCCACTAACCTAGAAATAAAATTGAGTTGGGCAAACTAGGCTAATTTAACTTTGTCTTCAACTCCTCTCTCCTGGTTCCCAGGCCTCTAATAGTGGTGAAAATACAAATGTTTATTTTTAAAGCTTTAGAATGATTTAGTTGGATTTCTTCAACAGTACTTTCTCCCTATTTTGAACTTGCAGCATCAGATAAGAGACCACTAGTAAGAACATTAGAAAGTCCAACTCCATGTTTTTATATACTTTGCTAGAAGCCAGTGAGAGCTCACATCTCTTGATGGGAGTACTTAAATCATCACTCTGCTCAGATTCTCATTCCTAGAAGTACTCACGGCAAGACTGAAACCATACTGGCTGCTACTCGTGCCCAAGGAATGCTGTCAGACTTGGGCCATCATTTAAGAAACTCTTAAGAATCAGGAAAGGACTGGGGATGGGGTGGGGCTTTTCTGTTCTGGCATCTGCACTCAGGGAGCAAGTTCAATGCAGGGTCAAATAAAAAATTAAATCTTCATCCGGCAGACAAATTCTAAATGGCTTCCCATGTTTTTCTGCCGTTTCTAGGCATAAGAACTCGGTGAAAATATGAAGATAATTATTCCAAGCAACATAAGGACTTGTGATTGTGTTGAAGATTTCCATCTGAACATCACCTACGCATTCCAGTGTAATTAGAGGTGCCTCCCCCCACCAGCCCCTTCCTTCTCAGAACAACCCATGCTGTTGCTTCTTCCAGAAAATATTTTAGGTAGGCTTCAGTAAAGTATACATAAACACAGAGACTGTTAAAATAGAAAATCAAAAAGCATATAAAAGGGGAGGTTTAAAATAGTTACTGTAACTGCACATTAAATGTAATTTCAACCTTCCTGGCCATGCAGGGAAAGAGAAGACACAATGAGTTACATTGTTTTTAGTGTGGAAGGAAAGGAACATGCTGCTGTTTTAGAAGAAACCTATTTTCCCCAACTTTGTGTGTCCATAGTGTCATGTCCCATGAGCCTGTTCACACCTCATAGAAAAGGTAGAGAGGGGACTTCTTGGACCTTTTTTCATATGGATACAAAATTCAGAAGCACAGTAGTAAAAGTAACCCCAGAAAACAAAAACAAAGCAACAAATCCGCTGACCTGAATCTTGCCGGCCTGAGAGAGGGGAAACTATCAGGTGAGGAGAGCTGAGAGAGCAGGTTCTGAAAAGAGGGCCTCCAGGCACCAGGAAACACGTGCTATGGATTTCCCACCAGATACGCCAATTCTTAAATGTATATGTACAGGCTTTCATTTGCTTTGAATAATAATAAAAATCATGACAAATAATAATGCCTCACTTTCTGAATGGTATAGTTTAGAAATTCATAGAAGACTGGAAACTTATAAAGGGAATATATGCAGAAGGCATACAGAGCTAGAGAGGTGCCTGGGTGGATAAAAGGGTTTGCCTTGCAAGTATGGGTACCTGAGTTTGAATGCCTGGAAGTACTCTACTGTATGTGTGTTGGGGGTCTCATATCAGCTGGTGTTTGCTGACTTTGGTGGTCCAGTGTCTGAGAGATCTCAAGAGTCCAGATTAATTGAGACTGCTGGTCCTCCTACGGGATCACCCTTCTCAGAGTCTTTCAGCCTTCCCTATTTCAACAGAAGTCAGCTGCTTCTGTCCATTGGTTAGGTGCAAATATCTGCATCTGACTATTTCAGCTGCTTGTTGGGTGTTTTGGAGGACAGTCATGCTAGGTCCCTTTTTGTGAGTGCTCCACAGCTTCAGTAATACTGTCAGGCCTTGGAACCTCCCCTTGTGCTAGATCCCACTTTGGGCCTGTTGCTGGGCCTTCTTTTTCTCAGGCTCCTCTCCAAAAAACCCAACAATCCAATCAAAAAATGGGGTATAGCAGTGCGTTGCTGGGGAGAGGGCGGCCTGCAGAAGTGACAAAGCTTCTGGCTCCATTCATCTGGCACCTTTCCCGCCCGAGGAGAGGTGTCCGCCCGGGAGGGTTCTCACTGCCTGAGCTGGTAAGAGAGCCATCTTTGCCATCTTTGCTCCAGTGAGTTGCCGGGAGAGGGCGGCCTGCAGAGGCAACACAGCTTCTGGGAAAGATCCTGTTTCGGTCTCTAGACATATGAGCACCTTCCCCGCCAGAGGAGAGGTGTCTGCCTGGGAGGGTTCTCACTGCCTGAGCTGATTGGGGAGCCATCTTTGCCCTGGTTCGGCTAGGCTCCAGTCTGCACTGGTGAGAGTGTGGACCNCAGAAGCTACACAGCTTTGGGACAGACAGAAGCAACCTAGCCTCTGGGACAGACCCTGTTTCAGGCTCCAGAAACATTTTCAACAAATGGTGCTGGCACAACT
>NC_034604.1:700790-703022 GCF_900095145.1 Mus pahari | reverse complement strand
AAAAAAAAAACATAAAAAAGGGGGTTATAGAACTTAACTGAGAATTCACAAGTGAGGAATCTCAAATGGCTGAGAAGCACCTAAAGGAATGTGCAAAGTCCTTAGTGATCAGAGAAATGCAAATCAAAATTTGAATTACCCTGAAACCTTACACCAATCAGAATGGCTAAGATCAAAAACTCAGTTGACAACACATGTTGGAGAGGATGTGGAGAGAAAGGAACACTCCTCTGTTGCTGTGGGATTGCTAACTAGTACAACCACTCTGGAAATCAATCTGGAGATTCCTCAGAAAATTGAAAATACCTGAAGATCCAGCTATACCACTCTTGGGAATATACCCAAAAGATACCCCACCATGCCACAGGGGCACATGTTCCACTATGCTCATAGCAACCTTATTGGTGATAGCTAGGAGCTGGAAACAACCTAGATGTCCCACAACAGAAAAATGGATACGGGAAATGTGATTCATTTACACAATGGAGTACTATTTAGCTATTAAGAATAAGCACATTCTGAGTTTTGCAGGCAAACGGATGGAACTAGAGAATATCATCCTGAGTGAGGTAACTCAGACCCAAAAGGGCATGTATGGTTTGTACTCACTAATAAGTGGATGTTAGCCAAGAAAAAACCAACAGCAACAACAACGACAACAAAAATGGTACAGAATACCCAAGATATAGTCCACAGAACTCAAAAAGCTCAATAAACTGCCCAAGTGAGGATGCCCCAGTCCCACTTGGGAATGAGAGGAAAGCAATCACAAGTGAGGAGGGAGGGAGAAACCAGGGAGGGAGAGTGGAAGGGATGGGCCAGGGGAGGGGGTAGAGGGGAACCTGTTCTGGTATTGGATGAGGAAAAAAGACTGAAGCCCTGAGGGCCAGCAGAAAGAATATGAACAGGCAACCTTGGGAAATGGGAGGTTGGGGGACCCTGCAGAATGCACCAGAGACCTGGGAGGTGAGAGATTCTCAGGACTCAAAGGGAGGGACCTTAGATGAAATGCCTGACAGTAGGGAGAGGGAACTTATACAGCAGGAAGACAGGGCATCAAGTGAGGGATGGGGTCGTCATCCCACAGTTACATCTCTGCCCCATAGTTGTTCCTATCTAAAAGAATTACAGGGATGGAAATGGAGAGGAGACTGAGGAAAAGAAGGTCTAACTATTTTCTTTAAATTCCAAGAACAGTTAGTCATTTTCTTTCTGTAGGTAAGTCTGTCAGACATTGCAACTTCTCAGTTTTCACAAGGCTTTGCCAATTACTGAACTTTTATTGAAGTGTTTATATTTTCAAGCATTTACCACATATTCTTAGAGCAAGCTAACAACACAACCCCCTCCCAGGCTTTCTCTCATGTCATTCAGGGACTTGTCACTGTCTTCCTTGGCTTGTGTCTTGTGTCTTGTACAATTCCCTCACTGGGATTTTGTTACTTGGGTTGTTTTATTGTCCCACAACTGGCACTCACTGAGACTTCCACTCTTGGTCACAGCGGCTCATTATCCATATGTCCTCATTTCTTTACTCTTCCCAATTTATTAAATATTGGTGGTATTTAGTAATGTTTTACCTGGTAAATAGATTTTTTCGACTTAAAAAAAAAATGTTCATTCCAATTGAAAGTGGGCCCAAAGGAATATCCATTGCTCAGACATTGCTAATATTTCCCCCTGCTTGAGGCTGCCACATTGGCTTGCTGTGGCTCAAAGGCAGACCAGTGGAAAGAGAAAAACAGAAACTTGCCACTCATATTGCCTTGAGCCTCATTCTGCTGTAATAGGAAAGGAGGAAAATCATTTTCTTTGTGGAGAAAAAGACAACAAAATTGTTGGTGTAAGAAGAATAGTGGTGCATAAAAATAGCTTGGTGAGCTGTCTGGATGTTGGAGACAGTAGCAGGTATGGCTCTCTGTGAATACAACAGAAATGCTGACTTCCAGGCAGAAAGCCAGATGCTTCCTGGATTATTTATTTCTAGAAGCAGACAAAGGAGTGAAATGAAAGCTATACAGAAATTCCAGGGGGACTAGTGGGATAGCTCACTGGGTAAAGGGGCTTGCCACACAAGTTTGGCAACTTGAATTCGATCCCTAGAACCGACTTAAAAAGAGTTGAAGAGAATTAATCCTACACAAACTGTATTCTGACCTCCACATGTGCACTGTGGTACACTAGCCACTCCAATCCCATGTAGACACACACACACACACACACACACACACA
>NC_034604.1:696119-700765 GCF_900095145.1 Mus pahari | reverse complement strand
AGAGAGAGAGAGAGAGAGAGAGAGAGAGAGAGAGAGAGAGAGATGACACACACCCTACAAACACATTTTTACAATAACAAAACACTCCCAAAACTGAGAGGCTGGGTGACATTTGAACGGACCTGATGTCCATGGGGACAGCCAATGAGAATAATTCAGGGACAGAAATAACTAGGTATCTTTTCCAAGCATCGTGTCTCAAATTCAAACTAGAGTGAAGTCCCTCTCTTCTTGGTGTAACCTGATTCATTATCCGTCAGCCCTCAGAGACAGCAGAAACACACTCGCAGTGTACGGCAGAAGAAGCATTTGGCATTGAAAGGAATCCTATAGCACAGAAGTCAGAGGCATTGGCGTTCACAGTCAGGGTGGGGTAGGGGGGAGATAATAAATAGAAGGAAAAATCCTGATAGATCAATGGGCCCTTGATCAAACACAAGAAATTACAACTGACAACTAGGAGGAACCAAGACGCCGAGAGTATAAAGATGGTGGACTCTTATGCACAATGCAAGGTGGGCTATTTTGAAACAAAACTGATCCAGAATTCAAAGGATTTACAAGCACTTAGGATCCTGCTGTTCAGAAAGCAGTCTGGGCCTCGTCTGCTTACCTGTGAATCTCGAAGGATGCTACAAGGTAGATTACGGATTGATTGCAGGTGCAGCTCCTCTGTAAGCAAGGGTCATTATTAATATTTATCAGTGACTTGAGGAAAGTGCTGAAAGAATGCTCTCAGAACAGTGGATTCATATAGATCTACTGATGTAGTGATTCAGCTAACTTTAACCATCAGGCAACTTCAAGATTTAATGGCTGCAAATTGAAAATGGTCCCAAATTTTCCAGTATGCTCATTGGGAAGCAAGTCTCTATTCCTTCTCTTTGGATTGGTCTAGGCCCTGTGCTGCTTTGATAGGCATGCAAGATCAGCTTATTGCTTGTTTTGTTTTGTTTTGGTCTAGGTCTTAAGATACTGGAGATTTCATTTTCTAGCTCCTTCAGGTTCAGTAGTCCTGCTTAATGGGTAATTGATAACTATAACCTGAATTCAGCCATTAGAACACATGTGATAGAAGAAGTGAGCTGACTTCTACAAGTTCTTCCCTGACCTCCACATGCATGCCATGGTACACACATGTGAATGCACATACACACAGAGAGACACATGGGAGTACACACACTGTATTAACAACACTAGGCTGAGACAGCCATATTGTGAAGAAAGGCAAGCTCTCCATTTTGGTCATTCTGGAGAGCCAGTGAGTCAACCTGAGAGAGAGGAGGGGGTGGAGGGGTCGTTAAAATAAGAATGTCCGTTTTCTCGACAAACTCAAAAAGATTACTGAAATGATTTGCATCAAGTGTGGAAGGCCATTCCCACTGCAGCATGAGTGTTCTTTGGAAGTTACTACCTCTAAGATGATCATGATTTGTGTCAAGTTCAAATTATGAGGTCAAACAGAAAAAGACATATAAATCACATGCTGTGCTCTAAGCTGTGCTTCTTTCCATCCTAAAATATGAAAAGATTGCTAATGAGTGCTGCTAGGCACAACAGTGTAGAAACACAACTTCCTGTGAAGGTCAAGTCTGGCTCATGGCTGATACCTCAGAAGTCCATTCTGAAGAGAAAGGTAACTTTGGTTGATCTTACCATTTGAAAACCAAATTACCTTGGAACCAACTGAAAACCATCTGTTGTTAATTAAGCTGTGAACTATGAAACAGGAGTCCCTAGTGATGACTCCAGAAATATTCTGCAGAAACTGAAGAGCCAGTACCACCAGGCTGATGCCACAGCCAGCCTATAGTGACCTAGGAGAGGTCTTGCATCATCTGACTTCTTGAGGTCAGGAAGTTGGAAGGGAAAGAGACTGAAGGAACAGCTAACCTATGGATTATTTCCTGACTCTGGCAACTCTAGAGTTGGGGACAGGAAATAGAAAGCTCCTCAACACAAAGGAACAAACAATCTCTCAGCCAAGCTTTACAGTCTTCCTGTCTGTGCCCAAGGCTTCCCCTCTGACTGCATTCTCATTCTAGTTTTGCCTCCAGAGGCCCTCTGCAGGTCTGACATCTTTACCTTACTCCTCATCCTACCATAAAAGAATTCCTCATCTTCAGCTTTGTTCCCCCACCCTGCCCAACTGTATGCTCTTATAATTCAAGGGAGGCTGCGGAGAGACTGTCTTGCCATCTTTGCATGGGATAAGCTTGATGATTGAAGGAAGAAGCAGCCAGGCTCGGCACTGTCTTTGTTGGAACGTTGGCGTGGAGCCCAGGCTCATGCTGAACACTTTGTGATCTTAGTGGGTCCTTGATCTTAGGCTCTGCTGTGACTTGGAGGTAAAACTCCTGCCTCTGCTCACAGCCTAACACTCCAACTTGGTTCCTTTCAGCTTCACATACCCGGATAGAGGACTTATCTTGGAAAGATAAGTAAGTTTATCTTGGAAAGATTCCAGTGGAGAGTTCTGGTCTCACCCCAACACCCTGACTCAGTATACAGGAGTAGCCGTAGCTCCTGGTCCTGGAGCCATGTCTGTAGCAGTCTCCCTGAGTAGCAGAGCAGGCTGTCCAGATGGCTGGGATTGCATTTCAAAGACACTTCACTTTCTAGAGAAAACTCCAGTTTGCTGTTGAATTCTTGAAGCACCCTTAGAGCCATTTGCCTTTGGAGATGAAACTTTGAGGCCAGGGGCAACTTTGTGAGCTTGAGCATGATTACAATGTTGAATAAAACCCAAAGACAAGTTTAATTATCAGGAAGACACATTGCTCTTATGCTGTATCAGCATTTACTTAAACCCAATTACAATTGCTCAGCATTCAGTGCACTTTCCCAAAGCCATCTCCACAAGGTAGCAAATGAGCTATCTTGTAACCTCATCAAAAGAAAGGAAAAGCCTTCCTGTGGTCAGCTGAGCTACAGTCCTGCTGTAAAGATGGAAAACTGTGTGTTGGAAAAGCTTGTGGTCAGCTGAGCTGCAGACCTGCTGTAAAGATGGAAAACTGTGTATTGGATGGAGGGTTCTGAGGGACAGCAGGTGGGCTAGTAGTTTTTAACTACATTTCTTTTCTAAAATTACATTTATTTCATTTTCTTATGCTTGATTCAATGTGTGTATTATGAGTGCATGCATACATGTGTATGTGTAAGAGCATGCATACCACGAGTAGAGATTAGAGAACAACTTCTGGGTATCCATTTTCTCCTTAACAATGTTGTCTTGGAGATTGAACTCATATCACCAGGCTTGATAGTAGGTGCCTTTGCCTTCTAGAGTATTTCACTGGATGCAAAAGTCGACAATATGTGATAAAGGTAAATAATAGCAAATGGGATGTCAGGTTTATTAATACCACAGCCCATACGTACTCTCAACTGTAAATTAACCAATGCAGGCTCTTGGTGTACACGGCACTGTTGTGCCGTCACTGTGATGTCAATGCTGAGACCCTGCATACTATGATTTTCCCTTTAAGAAGAAGAAGGCTTTGAATCAATTAAAGTAGAGAAATCTTTGTTTGCTGGCTACGAGGACCATGATTCTACCCTAAGACTGCCCCATCTGGAACAGTGCTTTGGGCTCTAAGCATTCACTGCAACTTCTTCCTGAATTAAGAGAGAATTTAGTTAAATGGCTTCTAGTGATGTGAAAGAGTTTCTGCAATTTCCCTAAAACAGACTTGGCTGTCTCTGATCCTGAAGCCAGTAGATTTCCAGGATGTGCATCTTAGGTACAATGAACGTTTGCATATCAAAGGAAATAACAACACCTGAAGTTAATGTGCTGCATTTGATTTATGGGTTCACCAGGAAAAGCCCTTGCATTTTAATAACAGATATAAAATCATTGTGACTGAACTCAAGAAAAAATATGTGTTTATATGTATTATATGCATATATGCATGTGTGTATATGTATGAATCTGTATGTATGTGTATGTATACATGTATATATGAATTAATTCTGTGTAGACAACTCCCAAAATGATAAATTTACAATCCTGCATGCTCTAGACATATTTTATACGTTTGTTATCATAATGCATAGGTTATAGAAAGGTAAGTACAGGCACAATAGGAAAACAAGCCGTCTTCCAGTTAGAACCTGATAAGCTTCATCCTATCGTTCCCTCCACATCGCCCCCAGTCCCCTTCTCAGTCTCTCTTTTTCCTTTCAAGCTTCATCNTCCCTCCACATCGCCCCCAGTCCCCTTCTCAGTCTCTCTTTTTCCTTTCAAGCTTCATCGTATCGTTCCCTCCACATCGCCCCCAGTCCCCTTCTCAGTCTCTCTTTTTCCTTTCAAAAGTAAGGCTTCCTGGGCTGACAAAATGGCTCAGAGGTAAAGGTGCTTATTACCAAATTTGACTTCCTGGGTTCAATTCATGGAATATAAATGGTGGAAAGAGAGAAGCAGTTCTTAAAAGTTGTTCTCTCACTAACAGAAGTTATGAAACAAATGGAATTAATAGATATCTACAGAACATTTTATCCTAAAACAAAAGGATACACCTTCTTCTCAGCCCCACATAGTACCTCCTCCAAAACTGACCATATAATTGGTCACAAAACAGGCCTCCATAGATACAAAAATATTGAAATCATCCCATGCATTCTATCAGATCACCACGGACTAA
>NC_034604.1:688876-696108 GCF_900095145.1 Mus pahari | reverse complement strand
AAGCCAGTAAAGAACATCCCTCCATGGCCTCTGCATCAGCTCCTGCTTTCTGACCTGCTTGAGTTCCAGTCCTGCATCCTTTGGTGATCAACAGCTGTATGGAAGTGTAAGCTGAATAAACCCTTTCCTCCCCAACTTGCTTCTTGGTCATGATGTTTGTGCAGGAATAGAAACCCTGACTAAGACAAGCACTAACTCCTCTCCTGAGTTCAATTCCCAGCAACTACACAGTGGCTCACAACCATCTGTAATGGGATTCAATGCCCTCTTCTGGTGTATCTGAATACAGCTACAGTGTACTCTTATACATAAAATAAATCTTAAAAGAAGAAGAAGAAAGAGGAGGAGGAGGAGGAGAAGGAGGAGGAGGAGGACGAGGACGAGGACGAGGACGAGGACGAGGAGGAGGAGACAAAGAAGAAGAAATGACACCCAGAAGTAAATTACTCTCTACTGCCTATTTAGAAACTCAACCTACAGATTATGCAATATCTATATGACTATACATTCTAACTTATAACAATCTAACTTATTAACAATCAACAGTACAGCCTAAGTGTCTTCTCTGTGCCACATATGCCAAACAAAATAGTGATGGTTCAGTGTTCTGGTCTGAGTTACTACATGGGTGCCAACATATCAGATCAAATTAAGGTGGCATCACTCAGACTAAGTGCTAGACCTTCAGCCATTCCTATCCTATCCTAGCCAACCCTCCTCTACTTGGGGGAGCAAACAGAACCCCACCAGAGCAGGTTTTCTGGGAAACGGGAGATTGTAACAGAGTTTGTGTAACAAGAGCATCCCTTCTGCTTTATAGCAAAGTGACTTGAAGTAACCTGACCGTCACTCACCTGCTTTCTACAGGCACTTGCTTGCTTTAGCCACACAGAGCACACTGCTCTGCTTTTGTTCAGTGGGAGACAATAGTTGATCCATTTTGAGGCATGAAGGCTGCCTCCATTTCGTGAATCACAACTAAAATCCAACTGGATCTCTAATTAAATTTGTCATGATTTTGTCTTTTGACAAAAGCAGTAAGAATTCCTGAGTTCAAGTTTGGTTGACATCAATCTAAAAAGGAAATGAGCTTGAGCTTCTTCTCATTATTTTGTCATGTATTCATTGGCTTGGGATGTAAGCCCATAGTTTTCATTTTTCAAAAAATTGCAAGAACAACATTCAAATCTGGGATGACAAGAGAGGATGAAAGTGAACTCTGGGGCTTAGGAAGGACTTAGTGCATGCAGATGTCTAGAAGGTCCCTGGTTTTCCTTTTAATCAAGCAAAAACATCCCTCCCAATGTGGAGTCTGAGCCCAGGTCTTTATTCAGGTAACAGGCAGGCCTCTGACTCCTGTTAATTTATTTTCTTTTTTTTTTTTTCTGAAAATCTTTGATCATTCACAAGAACTACAACACTTGTTTACTTCCCCCTGCCTGTTAAAACCATCAACATCTTTTCAGAAATGAGCATTTCTACTCTCTTGCATTGGCATCCTGTGGCAAACTTAAAGTTGTAGGACCTAGGAGCACTTTCTTTATATTCCTCATGCCTTCCCTGTGTTGACTTAACAGTACCGAGATTTCAGACTAATAGTGCCTGGTGCTTAGGCTCAATTTCTAGGGGGAAGAGATGACTTCTGTTTGGCCAGAGATCTCCAGCAACTTTTTTCTCAGTTCCAGCCAAGGCCATCCATGTCTCTGAGAATTTGAAAAGATCTAGCCTGTTCTTGATTTTACAAAATTATATGTATGCATATATGACTGTGTATGAATTTGTCTCCTTGTGTCTAAGTGCCTATGGAGACCAGAAGATGGTATTAGACCTTGTGGAGTGGGATTTACAGGTGGTTATAAGCTGCCTGATGTGGGTGTTGGGAGCCAAACTCAGGTCCTTTGCAAGAACAGCATGTGTTCTTAAGCACTGAGCATCTCTACTCAGTCCCATAGCCATTCTTAGTCACCTGATGTCAACAACTGAGAATTGGATACACACATGTGTCCTAAGACACCAGTCTAGTTAGTGACCTTATTAACACAATTACAAACGAATGTAAGAAGTATTAATATTCAGACTGAGGAGAGGGCTCAGTGGGTAAAGTGCTTGCCAAGTGCAAGTTCAGACCTCCAGAACCCATGTCGAGCCAGGCATTGGAGAGTACGTAGGTAACCTGGGTGCTCCTGCAATAAGGTGGGAGGTAGAGAAAGGAGACTTCGTGGAAGTTGGAGGAGCAGCTAGTCTCAAATACACAGTGGTGAGCAATAGAGCCTATCTTGGACAAAGGAGAAGGTGAGGGTATAGGAGATTGTCCTTTGACCCAGAGTCTTGCTGGGCCAGAGTTTACACTCACTCACACAGACACACGCGCACACAGACAGACAGATAGACAGACAGACAGACAGACACACACACACACACACACTGGAAGAAAGACCAGGAGGTCACATGAAACCTAGAAAAATTTGCTCTCATACCCAGAAATGTTACCTCTCTGTTAGAGTTTGGATTCTTGTGTCTTTCTAAGTCCATCTGAAAGGCAGGCAAAATCAATTAGCAACCCTTTCACCCTTGGGCAAAAAAAGGCATTTCTACAGGAATGCCTTCCAGAGGTGATGGGTTGTTAAGCTCTAGGCTGTTTGGCTGTGCAAAGGCTTAAACAGAACTTCAGGGCTTCCCCAGGGGACAGGAACTGGCTCCATTCTGTCTCTCCTCTACCTTTGTAGGTTTCCTTTACATCCCCAGGATGAGGACCACTGCCTGTCCCTATTTGGGGTCAGCTGTCAGAAGACAGATCTGTTTAATATTTGGCTTTGAAGGAAATTGGCTGAATCAAAGATGAAAGGACTCAGCTGCAAGTGATGGGGAAAGCCAAAAACAAGTCACAATTGCTTCAGTATTTCCATAGCAAAATAAAAATGATAAAAATAAGTGTAGGTGAGAGTGAGAGAGAACATAGATGAGAAAAGGGGAAAGAGAGAAAAGGAGGAGTGGGGAGGAGATAATAGGGATGAGGGAAGGAGATGGGAGAGAGTAGGGAGATGGAAGAGAGTGGGGAGATGGGAGGAAGGAGAGAGGAGATGGGAGGGAGGAAGGAGGAAAAGGGAGAGAGGAAGGGAAGATGGAAGAGGAGAGGAGGAGATGGGGAGGGGGAGGGAGAAGATGGGAGAGGGCGAGTGGCAAGAAGAGGGAAGGGAAATAGTGGTTGCAGAAAGATAGAGACACTTCTGGATTCGTACACACTGCTGAGAAGCAGAGCCATATTTGGTTCTCCGTGCCTGTCTACAGCACTCTTATTGATCCTGAGGTTCATAGATATCACCTAGGAATCTTACCCCAAAATACGATCCACTGATTCAGTGGATCTATGAAAAACATGAAAGTTCTGAGTTTCTGCTAAGACTCTGGGAAGCAGTGGTGCTGCTGTCCTCAGGGAACACTCTAGAATATACTGGTTTTCTGCAGAGGGAATTGCCTCAGCAGGCCTCAGCTTGCCTATGGCTATCTGCTTCAAGGCTGTCCCTATAAAAGGCCGAGGAAAGCAATAACAAAGGAAATAATAAAAGGAGAAAACACTTTTTCAGTATAACTGTTTTTAATAGACGCTTAGAAATTCCATGAGGGGAGAGGGAAACATGGACGAATTCCTCATGGTTTTCTTCAGACAACATTCCTGTGTTCAAGGTGGGTGATTTCTACTGTTAAGCAGGTTAAAGTTCATGGTAAACTGTGGAGCAATTGTTCAAGTACCTGTGTGACCCCTGCTGGGTGGATCTTTAGGGTAATTGTTAAAATACCTCTCAGGGAAAAGTATGCAGGGTTAGGTGGGTCAGCAGAGTGTAGAGCAGTCATTTTTCAGAAGAGCAACCAAGCAAGCCAAGTCAGTATCTTGAAGTGATCACAGAGGAAGCTGCTTGAAGTTCAAAATCACATAGCCATTCCTTACTGAGGCACACTGAGGTTGACAGTGATGTTCCCTGAGACTTAAATAAATATGCTTCCTTTCTACCCTTTCCTCCTTAATACAAATAGCTCCTAGAGGATCATGAGACTATCTTGATCAGCTAAAGAAATTTCTTAATCATGAGGTCCCACTAGCCTCCCTTGCAATGCACTATGATCTTTAGGCACACAATCCTAGTAAAATGGAAGGCTTCATAGGCTCCCCTGATCTCAATGTAGCCTAAACTCACCTTTCAATTTATCAATTAGAAGTTAAAAATGTAGGCTGGAGTAGAAATTAAAATTAAAATACTAAATGACATACCTAGCCCAATTCAAACACACTCTCTTTCATAGGTGTAGCATCTTGCTTTCTTGTTCTTTTGAGTGATTCTGACTCATTGCACCAGGACAGTACCAGCTCCATGTGTCTGGGCCCTGCAGCCATGGCCTCTATAGTCTCCCTGGTACCAGCTCAGGGCCACACATATGGCAGATGAGATGCTAGACAGACATTGTTGCCATGACTTTGTGTGTTTCTAGCATTCCCTGGG
Source organism: Mus pahari (assembly GCF_900095145.1). NCBI lineage: Eukaryota > Metazoa > Chordata > Mammalia > Rodentia > Muridae > Mus > Mus pahari. The sequence goes on along the minus strand of NC_034604.1, from coordinate 691,612 downwards.
CACCTCCAAGACTTTGTTAAAGATATAAAAGGAAGAGTTGGAAGAAATTTGGAGAGAAAAGGCACACACACATGGCCCTGGTGATGTTTGCTTTTTTGGAATCAACATCCCTGTCTAGACCTACCCCACAAGGTCCCAGGAGTTTTTAATGAGACAACAAGAACCCCACAACAGGTTAGGTTGGGTTAGCCTCTTTCTAAACTCTCTCTCTCTCTCTCTCTCTCTCTCTCTCTCTCTCTCTCCCCTCATGTGTGTGTGTGTGTGTGTGTGTGTGTGTGTGTGTGTGTGCACACGCACGTGCTCATGTGCACGTGTGTTGGGAAACAAGATACACAGATGTGAGCAGTCCTCTAGAGAAAGCTGTTGGGTGAGGACCAACCAGTGAGGAACTCAGATCTCCTGCATCCAGTCACATGAGTAATATTAGCTGAAGATTTCCTCACCCAGCCCCTGCAGTGGGACTGTAACTCCAGCCAGCAGTTCAAGTGTAGCCTCTGTAACCTTGAACCAAAGCTACAAGAGTGGCCTGCCCATCCTTAATTCGAGACCCACAGAATGTATGTGGTAAGAAGTGTTTAATTAAAAGTGTCAGGACAATTTTTTGTAGCAGAGGTTAATGACTACTTTGAGATAAAATGACCATAGGGAGGACTTGTGTTTTGGAACTTGACTCTGTCCCAGAGACGATAGGTAGTTGACAGCATGTACGTGGTCCTCAAAAGGTTGACTGTTATATTTCCTCATCACTCTTGTTGTCTCTTCTCTCCAGGCTGACTGTTATATCTCCTCATCACTCTTGTTGTCTCCTCTCTCCAGGCTGACTGACATATTTCCTCATCACTCTCGTTGTCTCCTCTCTCCAGGCTGACTGTTATATCTCCTCATCACTCTCGTTGTCTCCTCTCTCCAGGCTGACTGACATATCTCCTCATCACTCTCGTTGTCTCCTCTCTCCTTCCTCACTCTCATAGCTTCTGCCAATATGAATATAGCCATGTAACTGATCACGTGCTGGAACAGCAGAAAGAAACAATACTTGTTCCATACCCAACAGATTCATTTATTTTAAAATGTTTATTTGGGAATGACATATGTTGATTAGTGTGCATCTGGGTTTAGCTGCAGGAATATTAGACCCTGTGCTTATGATTTTAGGCATGAATTTTTAGAATATAGGACTCTTGTCTCCAGTTGGTTTGCAATAGCCCTGGGTCTTGTACCATATAGGAATAACTCATTCATTGTGAAATAAACATTACCTTTACAATGAGATTTCATGTGACATAAGATTTTCAAGCCCAATTAAATGCCTGATTAACAACAAACATTGCATGGCTTGACAGACCTTTTTTTGGAGACAGGTTTTCTCTGTGTAGCCCTGGCTGTACTGGAACTCACTTTGTAGACCAGGCTGGCCTCAAACTCAGAAATCCGCCTGTCTCTGCCTTCAGAGTGCTGGGATTAAAGGTGTGCGCCACCACGCCCAGCATGACAGACTTAATGATAATGAAAAACAATTTAGACATCACTAAACCACATATTGTAACAAAATTTGATTTTTTTTATAAGATTCAAACCCGTCTTTCCATGATGGCAAAGAAAAGGACAGAGAAAATAGTGAGCTAAAGTTAAGGGACCCTGTCTTGATTAACTGCAGTTGGTGCTCTAGTCTCAGCACTGTCTGTATTTAGATAGAGGGTCCCTTAGAGTGCATGAATCACAGACTACTTCAGTCTACAAAATGGGCATATGGTTCAGTGGTTGCTGGTGTTGGGACGTAGGTTCAAAAATTGCTGTCTGTATTATTTTTGTATATTATATATTATACACTGTATATTATAAGATAATATATATATATATATATATATATATAAGATTTCATAAGTTTTAAAAATGATAAAATATTATTGTGTATATTGTTGAACAAATTAAAGCTAGCTCACTCAGGATACATATAAGATACATATAGGTTGAAAATGGGATGAGAACAAAGTACATTATACTTCTTAAAGTGGCTTCCTTACTCAGTTGGTATTCTATAGACCCACGTTCCTTAACAATGCATCAATTTACCTACCTGCACTTCTTACTTAGACATAATACACTTAGATAAAATCAACATAAACACCTGAAGTGTAAACATAGCTCATACCCTAACTCCAGTCATCTACACTGATCACTGACTGCTTCCGAAAATAAAGAAGACTCAGTGTGGCAAACATGGCATTCTGGATATAAGAAGGTAGTGTGCCAGGTTTAAACTCACCACTTATGAACAGTATTGTGTGGCAATAGTGATACCTCTTTCACCATTTCTCTAAGCTTCTAAGCTTTAGAAATGTTACCCTCTTCCCTGCCACATTCCATCTCTAGAGCTACAACTGTATAAAGTACTTTGAATTACACACATACTCAGTGACATTTGTGTAAGCTGCTCAGAGAATAGCCCACTATTGTTCTTGGTGGTGTACACACACTCCTTACACACCACACCACACACACACACACACACACACACACATGAGAGGGGGGGTAGGTTTTATGCTCTAGTATAATTCTTGCATATAGATATAAACAATGTCCAAACTTAGGTTAAACTAAAATTTCTTTTCTAAAATGCTAGTAGAGTTCCTGTTTCCTGATGTCACGCATGGGCTTCATCTTTTTTCTCTCTTCTCTCTTCTCCCCTCTTCTCTCTTCTCTCTTCTCTCTTGTTCTTGTTCTTCTTGTTCTTGT
>NC_034604.1:668901-688811 GCF_900095145.1 Mus pahari | reverse complement strand
TTGTTGTTGTTGTTGTTGTTGTTGTTGTTGTTGTTGTTGTTCTTCTTCTTCTTCTTCTTCTTCTTCTTCTTCTTCTTCTTCTTCTTCTTCTTCCTCTCTCTCTCTCTCTCTCTCTCTCTCTCTCTTCCCTTTCTCTTCCCTCACATATGACCATGGCCATTGGTTTGAATTTTGTGAACATTTTTTTTTCTAACAAGCTGAATAGGAATTCTATTCTTAATGTATTGTTTTTCTCATTGAAGATAGATGAGCCAAGAAATCATAATTTTGAAGGTTTTTAGAAACTCTGAGTAGATTGTAATTAAGTTTCCTGTCACCTGTACTCACATTGCTGGTTAGCCTTGAGGTAGGAACTGACTGTGTACTATTCAGTTATTCCAGTCTTAGCACACTGGACAAATGTCCCCATGGGAAGATTATAGGCACTAATCTTGAAGTAATACTCTTGCTGAAGACAATTAGAAAACCTGGAGAAATATTTTCTAAATCCTGAAGACAACAAAAGCTGATCAAGACAAGATATAATCAAGAATAAAACAGAATCTTACTGGTATAAAAAGGCCAAACTAGGTTTTAATGGGACCTACTATGATCCCTTGGGTGTCTAAAGCTCATTAAGTGTGAGCAGGATCCTGGAAAATTGTTTGAACTTCAACTGAGTTCCAGAAAGATGAATAGCAGGTGAAAAGTACATCAGACCCCATGTATGTGGCTACTCGGTTGCAAATAATCTGCATGACATAGAAGCTTCCAATCCCTGAATTTAGGTCATTGCAACCCAAGAGTGTTACTATGCCAAGGTTACTAGAAAAACAAAATAACAACAAAACCAATCTCTGGAAGAGAAGCCTGTCATTCTTACAGTTTTTCAAGTAAAATTAAAAGACGTTCCAGGGAAAAAAAGTCAGATACCATAAATGGAAACAGAAAAAAAAAAAAAAAGACGTTAATGGGTAGGGACTCCAGATGGCAGAATCGCCAGGCATGTTGATTAAAATGATCATGCTTACTATGTTCAATGGAATAAAACAAAACTAAGATACAACATTTTGGAAAAGAATTAAAACAATACAGAAAATGGTAGATATGAAGCGCATCTGGTGAAAGATCTAGAACTGAGAAGCACAAAATGAGGATTGAGTAGCATTATCAGAGCAGGAGAGACACAGCAGAAGAAAATATTAGAGAAGTAGAGAGCATACAGTATAGACAGCATCAAGAGGCTGCAGATTACAGATGTGCCATTGAGAGGGGAAGTCATCCCAGAGAGAGGTGCAGGAAGGAAAAAAAAAGATGAAGAAAAGCCAGCACAGGAAGGCTTGGGATTCGTAGTGTAAGTCTGACTTTAAAAACAACTCTCTTAATATTCTTTTGATGCATTTGGAATGATAATTCCTACCACTCTGGGAGAAGAAGAGATGTAAGGAGAAATAGGAAGAGAAAGAAAATCAACAAATTCCGTCTGCCCCAAATTGTCTTCTATGGGAACAATAGCTGGCTTGTTCTTTCATCTGTCTGTGACTCCTTACTAGAATTGGAAATTAGGTTCCAGAAAAAAAATCTAGAAAATACAGGAAAAATTCAAAGAATAGGAGTAGGATTCCATCTTGCACCCAAGGAGTGATCAAGACTTAGATGTGCAAACTTACAATACTCAAGGCGCTGGCTATTTCATTGATCCATAGAGTTCAGCTCCTAATTCTCATAGAATTCTCATGTGGTCAGTAGTATTTTTAGTTTGTTCTATGAAGAAAACAAGGGACAGAGTGAAGGTGGTGAGTTATGACAAGGGCTGGACACACCTTGTATCAAGAGCTCTTGATTCTTCCTAGCTTGCATCTTATGCTCCTCACACAAAATCTCATGACAATTTCTGATACCTCTAGTTGTAGCTTCATCATCCTCTCTAGAAAAGGGCTCTTGTCTAGGATGGCACACCACGGATTCGCACTCAAATTGGTTTTTACTTCAGGGCAATGAGTGGGTGGCTGGCATTGGGAAGCAGGGTACTGCATTATGGATCTGGAATGTTCCCTGTAGGAACGTACACTTTAACAGAGAAGACAGGTGAGTGTCCAGAATCACAAAACGATAAGAAAGAAAATGACATCCATCAAGGAGAAGATACAAAGGCCATGCAGGTGAAACCTTAGGTTCTTGGGATCTGAGAACTGGTGCTGTCTGTGCACAGCAGGAAGACAGTATCATCTGCTTGGGAAGATCAGACTCATAGGGGAAAGGATCAGAGCAGAAATAAGAGAGCTACAGTATGAAGGCAAATGTTTCATAAATATTTTTCCCCTCTTCCTCTCCTTCTCTCTCATAAAGGACAACAGAAAAGAAGGCACACAAACCTTATTCATGCGTCCCAGATGGGGGATTCCACAGCATCTCCAGCTTTGCTTACATGGGGCAGGGCTATCAGCAATGCTTCAGTAGGGGGAAATGGACCCTGTAGCCAGATTAGCCTGCAAGCACCTGGGGCAACAGGAACAAAATGAGGAAGTTGGCTTGCATTTGTCCTGTCCCTTCCCCTACAGATGAGAGTTACAGGCAAGTCTCTGTGTATACACTTTGATGGGGCAACAGGGGTGGGTGGGCTTATTAAACTGTGATTGGATCTGAAATATGTGCTATTCCCATTGTGAAGTTGTCAGACAGTACATGAACAGAGAGGACAATAACAGGCAAGAGGAGTGTTTGCTCAAGCATAAAGAAGGGCCCAAAATATCTATATTGACTCCCCTCAATTCACATTGACTGCTCCCATCCATGTTGACTCCCCTCCATCCATGTTGACTCTCCTCTATACACATTGACTACCCCCATCCATATTGACTGCCCATCCATGTTGACTTCCCCATCCATGTTGACTCCCCTCCATCTATGTTGACTGCCCTCCATCTATATTGACTGCCCCCATTCACACTGACTACCCCATCCATGTTTACTGCCCCATCCATGTTGATTGCCCCATTCATGTTGACTGCCCCATCCATGTTGACTGCCCCATCCATGTTGACTGCCCCATACATATTGACTGCCCCATCAATGTTGACTGCTCCATCTATGTTGACTGCCCCCTGACCAAACTCAGTCAGTCAACAGGTTCTCCAGCACAGGAGTGAGGATTAAGAAGAAAAGGGACAATTAGACAACATGGTAGCATGACCCCAGCCAGTTCTGAGGCTGAGGTGGGTTTATTTTTTCCCAATCTGCTTTCATAAAATTTTAATTACATACCATTTTAATGACTTTAATAAGATCATTTCTAGGTTAAGGAACAAGCAAGACAATAAACACAAATAGTCAAGGAACAAACAAGACAATAAACAGAGTCCCCTGATCACTCCCATGATCACTATTTCTAAGGGCTTATCAGGATGACCAAGATATCTGAGCCTACTTCACTGTCCTATCCCAAAGTCATATTCTTACCCGAATCCCACATCTTTGTTCTACCCTAAAATTAGATTCCTGCCTGAGCTTAATTCCTCGTCCTGGCCCAATGTCAGATTCCTGCAAAGCAGCTCCAAAAGCTCTCCACAGTTCCCCATCCATGTTGACTGTCCCCCATCCCTGTTGACTACTTCCATCCACATTGAATTTGTGCCACTTCTTATGCCTGTGAGTGACTTCTGCTTACTGAACTATGAACCTCAAAGTACATGCCTTTTTTCACCAGAACAAGTCTGTTTGGTGCCTGCAAGGGTGTTTTGGGGATTGAGTTCTAGATGCTTTGGGCATCATAAACCAAAAAAGGAAACAAACCTCAATGTGGGGGTCTCCGAGATTAGTAGGACTATGCATAGTATGAATTCACATGGGTTCTGGGTTTATAGTGTGTAGTGTGTTGAGTGCATATGTGTATTTGTGTGTTTGTGTATGTGTGGTGTATTTCTATGTAGTGTGCATATGTGTTAATGAGAGTATGAGAGTGTGAGTATGTGTATTGTGGTGTGTGCATATGTATGTGTGTTGTATGTATGTGTGTAGTGTGTGTTTGCGTATGGGGTGTGAGTATGTGTATGTATGGTATATGTGTGTGGTGTGCATTTGTGTATTAGTGGATGAATGTGTGTATATCTGTGTGGTATGGATGTGGGTTGTATGTATGTATGGTATGTGTGTATATAGTGGGGGGGCAGTTATATGTGTGTATGGTATGTGTATGTGTTGTGGGAGCGTGAAAGGCAGACTGTTTTCTGGTTGAGCTAGGTTTAAACCCTAGAGACCCAGCAGATAACTCTGCAAGGGACTGAAGGAAGTTTGTCCTCTCCAAGACACTTGGCTCCTGACATGAGGCCACAGATCCATAATTTTGAGGCCATCAGTCATGTAGGGCAATACCCCAAGTCCCTGGCATTTTGTTTGGACTCCACCCCCACAGTTACTTGGCAATATCCAGGTATGCTCCTCCCCACAGTTACCTGACAACAGCCAGGCTGGCCCAGCCTACTATAAAAGGGACTGTTTGCCCCCTCCTCCCTCTCTTACTCTTACTCTCTTACTCCCTTACTCTCTTACTCTCTTACTCTCTTTCTTACTCTCTTACTCTCTTACTCTCTTACTCTCTCACTCCCTTACTCTCTTTCTTACTCTCTTACTCTCTCACTCCCTTACTCTCTTACTCTCTTACTCTCTTTCTTACTCTCTTACTCTCTNCTTACTCTCTTTCTTACTCTCTTACTCTCTCACTCCCTTACTCTCTTACTCTCTTTCTTAATCTCTCACTCCCTTACTCTCTTACTCTCTTACTCTCTTTCTTACTCTCTTACTCTCTCACTCCCTTACTCTCTTACTTTCTTTCTTACTCTCTTACTCTCTCACTCCCTCACTCTCTTACTCTCTTTCTTACTCTCTTACTCTCTTACTCTCTTTCTTACTCTCTTACTCTCTTTCTTACTCTCTTACTCTCTTTCTTACTCTCTTACTGTCTTACTCTTACTCTTGCCCTCTTGCTCCCCCTCTCTCCGCATTCCCTACCTCATTTCTCCACATAGACATGACTGGACTCTACCTCTCTATTCTCTCCCTCTCTCTGCCTTTCTACAATAAATGCCTTAAAACCATGGACTGCCTCTTCTCATCAGGAATCACCATGCTGGAACAGTGGAACATATTTCCCTCTAAATAGTCCCATCTAATCTCTGGCCAAGTTGCCTCCTTCTGCTCTCCAGACATGACCTCCACCAACCCAAACCACCAGCTGAGCAAGCCAAGCACTCTCCTCCCCGCAGGACCCAACCAGAGCTCTCCTCCTGTCCTTTTCCCTTTTGCCTGGAGCAAGAGGCCGCCAGCTGTCCCCAACTCTGTTCTCAGCTCTTCTGAGACATTTAGAGGTATCTGTGACACCTCAGCTTCCTTGCAGGCCTGGGGACCCAAAGCCAATTCTGGCAGGTCACTCAGACTGTGCTTCCCCACCCCTGAGCAGGGTATTGAGATTTCTCACAGCCCACCTGGCAGAATGAAGTGTATGCAGTCAAACTTCTTGCGTCCACCTCCATGAGTGGCCCTAGCTCTCTGGTGGACCTGATGCAAGCTATCATTTTAACTCACATTGTGTGGGGGTTGTATGTGTATATGGTGTGTGTGTGTGTGTGTGCGCGCGTGTGCGCGCGCGTGTGCGTGTGTGTGTGTGTGTGTGTGTGTGTGTGTGCGCATGTGCGTGTGTGTGTGTGCATGGTATGTGTGTTGTATATGTGTGTATAGTGTATGTGTGAGAGTGTATTGTGAGAGTATATGTGTATGTAGTGTGTATGTGTATGGTGAAGTGGAAACTTAAGGGTTCTTTGGAAAGTCAGTTGTGTGGGATGGTGTTTTGCTGGGGCAAACATGAGAAGGAATGTTTTGCTGAAGCAGACACAGGTGAAAAGATGTTCTGCTAAGGCAAGCACATGAAAGGTCACATAGTGATGAAAGATTCTTCCTTCATGATAGTCATGTATTGGTCTGTCTTACATTGAGTAGTTGAGCTCCATTTGTTTGGACTCCATAGAGAGAAATGCACACACACACACAAAAAAAACCCTTCTGGTGATGTACAAGTGGCTTCTTGAAGCTTCCACAGACTCAGACTGATTGACAGAGTAATGTCAGCTGAGACAGACTCAAGTTTTGCTAAGACAGACTCACATGCTGAGGCAAGGCACATGGAAGATACATGATGTTTGGAGGGAAGATAAATAGGACTCGATAGACAGTGAAGGAGACTTGAGCTTGGTTTGCTGGTAGAGCTAGCTGTGCAGCACTTGTTGGTCTCATCTCACCGCTGATTTTCCCTTCACTGAGAGAGGCATGGCTAAGAACTTCTCCTGGCATTACTGTTGGCCCTGGTCCCTCCTGTTAATTCCTGCTGATTTGGCTGTTCCTTCTAGTTCGTGCCACCCCTGCTGCTCTCCTGATACTACTGAACTGAACTGCTGGTGTGTCCATGTGAAGGTACCAGGAAGTAGATCAAGCTGCTACTGCTGACCTATCTATCATCTGAACTGCAGATTTCCTGACAATGCAGATGGGATTTGCTCCAAAGAACCATTTCTAAACAGGTCCACCTCCCCGGTAACCTTTCTTTTCCACTACCACTGGTGGGTGGTGGGATAGAAGGGAGGTTAAAGTGTTTAAGAACCATTATTAAAAGTAGGCCTTGAGGGCTAGTGAGATGGCTCAATAGGTAAGAGCACCCGACTGCTCTTCCGAAGGTCCGGAGTTCAAATCCCAGCAACCACATGGTGGCTCACAACCATCCGTAACAAGATCTGACGCCCTCTTCTGGAGTGTCTGAAGACAGCTACAGTGTACTTACATATAATAAATAAATAAATCTTTAAAAAAAAAAAAGTAGGCCTTGATAAAATAAAGTTACAGTGTGGTGTGCATGTATGTGTTAGTGTGAGTGGTACAAGTATGTGTGTGTGTGTGTGTGCCCACGCACACGCACGTGCACACATGTGCATGCACAAAGCTGCTCTGAGAATACCAAAGAGTACCATCAAAGCCTTGGTTGAATTGAAATGCCTTTAATGCAAAGGACATTTGGACTCTGCTGGGTTTTGAGAAGATCTCAGTTCTTTCTATGTCCTTCAGAGCCTTGAGACTCTGCCCTTGTGACTGAGGGCCACCCCAGTATCCACACTCCCTTGAATCTCTCTAAAGTCTTAACTGTGCCTTTCAGTATAGTAAGTGGCGAGGACTTTGTGGTTCGGGTCGGGGGGGGGGAGTTGGGTAAATGAGCAAGATGAGCTCAATATGTTTTAATCCAAGTATCAGGGCAGTGGAATGTATAACTTGCTCTAGTTAAGTGAGATGAACCCAGTAAGACCCATGACAAGAGGGTTTCCAGGATTCAGCTACCATGGGCTACTTTAGTAAACTCATCATAAACTGAACATATCAGAAGGAGAAACTATAAACTTCTCAGAAACTAACATGACATTGTTCTTATGGGTGAATGCATGCCTGCCTGCTTGTACCAACATGCCTCTCACATACCACACACACACACACACACACACACACACACACACACACACATACACACCCTACCAACAACACACATCATACACACACCATACCCACACCACACATACCATATATACACACACACATACACACATGTACCATAAATACACATACCACACATGCACATACTACACACACATACACACCATACACACATACACACTACACACACAAACACCCTAAAGTGCAAGAATAAAACCAGAGCTGGGTCTCCTGAGTACCAGGAAGGGTAGGATTGGCTGCAGGCAAGAGAAAGGAGGTCATTCCTATTCACACTTGAGAGAAGGGATGAGGGTGGGACAAGTAGGAAAAATGCCAAGGGGGAGAGGGGTAGGCTTGGATTTCAGGGAGTCCCTAACCATTGACCTTTAAAAATTTACCACGCTAAGAAAGCAAATTCACTAGTGAGATAACAGATAGCAAGGAGAGAGGGCCTCACAGATAGCCAACTGCCCAAATGTGCAGAATTGCAAGACTGAGCTGACATAGGAGATGATTGAGACATCCTCCTCACACAATCTGCCCCAGCAGCATTAACAAGGCAGGAGCTGGACTCACCAATAGTGAAAAAATGAGATTTGAAAGCATGGATAGAACTGTTCCATTAGTGACCCTGACCACAGTGCACGAGCAATAGCAATGGCATTTCCCAAAAGAATGGCCAATAAAAGAGAAGAGCGTCTCCTGAGAGCCTGTAGCCTGAGCGCCTGATACCCTGATACAGCTGCCTGGGAGGAAGGGGCTTTCTAGGGAATATAAACAGCAATCAGAATAGCGTTCTAATGCATCTTTCCCTACCACCGAGGAAAGCCCACCAAGGCAGAATTTAGGATAGGAGGCCCTGTGCCAATTAACAGTGCTGATGGACACACACCATGAATTAATGCCCAAGCACCCTTGGTCCTGTTCAATGACAGATTCAGACATAAGAAAAACCTTTCACACAGGGTTGCACGCTGCAGCCAAAACATTTTCCTTTCCAGACACACTTTCTACTTGAGGCATCAGCCTTACAGAGACTCAGTATTTCTTTGTCTGAGGTGCTGAAAATGGATTTTCTTCACTTAGGGAAGAGTGGCCATGGAGATGGGAGGGGCAATTCCTGAGCAAGCTGCAGAGATTTGGCCCAGACTTTGGTAATCTGGTGCTTCTGATGTGTGAAGGAGGCCCCCCAGGCAGGAAGACTGTGCAGCTTTGGTTTTGATCTGTTAGTAATGAGGTGCCAGTGGCTCGACTTCAAAAGCCTCAACAACTATAGCTAGTCTGTGGCGAGGCCCCCAGATTTTCAAGTGATCTCTCAGACTAAAGTATGAGGGATTACACAGACAACAGAATAGATGACGGATGAGGCATTGCTTGTCTGATATCTGCCCTTTGATTTTTTTTAAATGGCGTCGTTTTAAGTTTCCAAAAGGACTGAGACTTCTACAGCCTCAACCCTGAAGATCAGCATGTGAGAGATCGCTGTTGCCAGGGTGAGAGACATTTGTACATTTTATCTTTGTAAGAAACACTGCCACTCCCTGGCTTCATTGACACATGGGGTGCACGGTAACAATAGCCAGCCTGGGTGGGAGACAGTGTTTTCCTGCCCAATCCAAATGCTCAGATTCCTCCTGGATTCTTTGGAGGTTTAATCTCTTTTCTGAAACAGTTGTGCACTCAAAGCAGGGAGGAGGGCTAAGAGACCACAGGCTCTGAGAAACAGGTTACAAAAGAGCATGGATATTTGCTTCTAGCATCCTTTGAGTTGAAAGTATATAATTTCCAAGGCATGTGGTACCTGGGAACAGAGTGTTTTATGTGGGACCACACACTCTGGAAGCAACCAGCAGGGTAAGGTCATTCCTCATGACCTGTCTTTTGTTAACCCCATATTGGAGGGACGGGAGACATGACAGTTTCCCAAGAAAACACATAAGTCCAACCAGTTAGGAGCAATCATTCACTGACTTATCTGCTTAAAGAAGGCTGTAAATAGTTTACACTGTTTCCCTATATGTAGAATATATAGGATTTCTCAGAAAGCCAAAAAAAATGTGCAAGCAGCTATGGGGACAGGAATGCAGTAACAGGTGCTTGACTTGCATGTGCAAGGCCCCAGGGTCTCATCATGCATGTGCGTGCACACACACACACACACACACACACACACACACACACACACACACACTCTAAAAACAAGAAAAAAAGAAAAAAATTGCAATCCATTATGCAGACTGAACATTCCTCATTTGAAAATCAAAACCTGAAGCATTCTTTGAGCAAAGAAGTGGTACCTTAAGTAGAGCCCCACACCGCGGGCTAGCGAGATGGCTCGGTAGGTAAAGGTGATTGCCACCAGTCAGCTCTCACAGCCTGAGTTTGATCCTTGGGACAAGTACATGGTACTTGTACATGGTAGCAAGGAAGAACTAACTCCTGAAGCTGTCCTCTGACCACCAAATGTGTGTGTATAAACACAAACCCACAACAAATAAATTGGTAAAATTGAAAAGGAAAGCCTCACACCACGAATGTGTCTCATACACAAAGTCATCAGGAAATTACCTTCAGACTGTGTTTATAATGCCCGTATAAGAAGAAATTAATTTCTTGTTTTATAATAGATTCCATACCAGCAATAATTCACTATTTATATGCAAATGTCCTAAATCTGAAAGAAAAAAAGTCTTACATCAAAAACACTTCTTTTATAAACATTTTGAATAAGCAATACCCCAGCTATGGTCCCTTCTGAGGATAGTATATGCTAGTCTCTCAAGACAAGACATATTCCCTCCAGGGCCCAGCTATGACCCTGAAGGAGTGAGTATATGCCTCATGGTGTGCTTGCTGTATGCTGACCATTGTAACCATGACAGCTTGTGACTGAAATTCTCCTGGCAAGCTGAAACCATGTGTGGGGGTTGAGGGGAGGCAGGGAGTGGGAGGACACACCTTCTTGTCTTACCAGCAGAATCTGATGTCTTCAGAGGTCGGGCAACCTAGCTGGTCTGACATTCCTGGCATGGGAGATGGGGAACAGTCACTAGCATCCTTTGGGTGCTCCCAGCCCCCCTGCCACTGTAACAAGGCCACCTTCCTTGTTCTTACAGATGGAAAGTGAGCAGGAGAGACAGGATGAGCCTAGGTCACTTCTGGGCACTGATAGCTTGGAAGCAAACAGGTCTCTTCTGGCTCTCCTTCTGTCCACTAGGGGATAATGTGGTGGCAAAGAAAATAAGGTCCTAGAACAGGAGCGCTGTTGGGCAGTGTGCGCCTCCAGATGGGACAGAAACCAAATATCATGCCTAACTACCAGAAGCCCCTAATAAGCATTCACCATACTGCAGAGTGTTTATTGCAGAAAGTGTCTTATCCTGACTGTCTTGGCTCCTTTTCTGATGCTGCAGTAATTCTGGCAGAAGCAACTTAATCAGGAAAGGGTTTCTTTGGTGTACAATTTCAGGTTGCAGCCCATTATGGTGGGGAAGGCACAGGGACAGAGCTTTGAGGCAGTTGGTCACATTACAGTCACAGTTGAGCAGAGAGCGGTGAATGGAAGCATGCTAGTGCTCAGCTTGCTTCTCCATTTATGCAACCCAGGCTTTATGGACAGTTAAGATGGACTATCTCATAGTGCGATCAAATTACCCCCATACACATGCCCAGAGACCCAACTCTCAGGTGACTCTAGATTCTGCCATGTCTGTAATTGGCATCAACTATCATATTAACCAATGTAAATGGAAGTGGCAGAGCTGTCCCTTGAGGTTGCTGGTCTTAATCTAAACCTGGCTTTAGCTGCACAGTTTTATATTTAAGTTATCGTGCTGGTTAAAAAATGCAAATTCAGAGACTCAGGGGAGTGAAAAGGTCAGGCATGAATGCAGCCCCGAGTGAATCCATGCTGTTGACATGGGAGCAGCCATGTCAAGAACCCAGCAGGCTCAGAGCTATGGGGGTGGCAAAGTCTTTCCCCAGGGTAAGTCTTAAAGGCTCAAAACCTTCCTCAGGGGACCAAACACAACTGACACTGTGTGCAGAAAATATCCACCACAGGTTTCTCTGCCCGGATGTTTATATCCTGACTGATCCCTCACAGAAACTGCTCCTACTCAGATTAGCCAAACCCAGCTCTTGAATCCAACTGGATACCACAAACCTGGGCAGCTATGTTTTTCTGTATATAATAATCCCACATCCTTGTCCAGCTGTATTCCACAACTGTCCTTCCTGTACAATTCTGAATATATATAAAATACCCTGAACTTCCAACGTGCTGTCGTTTCTCCACCTGATCCCAGCACTTCTTTCTGTGTTTCTTTGTTCCTGCATGCCTGTCTGTCTTTCTTACTTCAACACTCTAGCCAATTCCTCTGAGGCCTTGACGGGTGTCACCTTCTCCAGCTGGCTTCTCATCTCTAGGCCATAGAGGTTGAATAACCTATAGTTGCTCACTTAAATTTAATTTATCCAAATGAAACTGGAAGGAATCTCCATTTTCTTGGACTTTTCTGCTTGACAGAAAGGAAGGAGTAACCGGCCCCTGTGATGAGACCTCTGTAGTTTAAATGTTGACTATGCTTACAAGCCCATGTTACGGGCGTGTTTCCTAGGGTGGTACCAAGGAAGGTATGCAGAACCTTTAGGGAGTAACACTTTTGTGGGAGGTCTGAAGATCTGTGGAAGTGTGGTTTGGGGAATGTGTGTAGGGAACCTGTTCCCTTGTTTGTAATTGTTTTAGTTATATCCTGTCCCTTGTCTTCCTGTGTGTTGGTATGGGAGATGGCCACACACACACACACACACACACACACACACACACACACACACACACACACAGAGCTTGTTTGCTTCTGGCATGCATTCTTCACAGAGTGAGTGCTAAAATAATGAGCCAAAGCAAACCTTTCATTTTGATAAATCACTCACCTCATGCATTTCATTACAGCAATAGAAAACTGACTAAAACAAAGACAAAACACAAAACAGGACCAAAGAAAGACTTTGTCTTCATTTCTGTGGTCTCTACCACGTTACTAAAATGCCTGAGCCTTCTCAGGAAACTGAATGAGACAGCTGGCAATGCTCTATTGAAGATTCATTTTGTTGCCTAGGTTCAGTTCCCAAGCTCAGGTCAGTCCTGCCACAGAGCCTGAGGTTCTCTGGCTGGGATGAGGAATGCACAGGAGGCTGTATCTCAGTGAGTTCACACTTACCCAGAGTAATTGTAATCTGCACTGAGAGGACTCTAGCTCAGTCCAGGATTTGAATGAAAGAAGGAGGGTAATTAGGTAAGACTTGAGAACCTGCTCATGTGCACAGAGAAGGCACAGCATGTCCTTGGACTCTGACCCATCTGAGTTGTCTGATCCTCTCAGGCTTCAGTATCTCTTTAACCCCCCCCCCCCATCCTGTGATAGTGACACTCCCTGTTCCCCTCAGTTCTTCATCCCATGTGGGGGTCTGGTGACTGCTTCTGGGTGTACTCCTGACAGCAACTTGATTTGATAGCTTTACTAGCTATTTCCACCGGGCTCAGATTCTTGCTGAGCAGAATAGGGAAGACAGCCATCTTTTCTCTTGCAGACAATGGCAGGGGAAGCAAGATTACTGCTGCAAACTTGAAGCAGAGAACAACAGCTTTGTGTGTAAATCAAGTTTGTCCTTCAGTTAGACTCAAGTGAGTCAGCTGTGCTATGCTACTGTAACAGTGTCAGAAAGTGAAATCCACTGAGGTTCTAAGCTCTTTTCATTTGACTTGTGCCTTCCACACCACATCTCTCTGATGAGCAAAGCCCATTAGCATGACTGAAAACTAACTGGAATTGTGTGTTCAGTGACTTCCCAGGATTCACAAGACACTCCAAGTGGAGGGACAGCCTGTGAGGGTGATTCCTCAGGATTTCTCTCTCCTCCCACCTATCGGGTAGAGATGACAGGCTGGACCTTCTTTAGGCCTTTTCAGCCCCCAGCTCTGTGATTATGAGCTGAGACTTAGTTCTTGGGATCTGAAACCTTATCCAGTCAAACAGCATCTCCTATAGTTGCTTTCTGCTACCCACTATGACCAGCTTGAATAGTCACACTGAAGCTTTGTATCACTCACAAATTTTTTTTTTAAAAATTACTCTGTCAGTGTGGGACTGAGGCTATAGATTGTTGCAACTGCTAGACTAACTAAGCTGCTTGGTGCTAAGTCTTGACACATGTATCCAGATCCTCACTGAAAGTGTTCCCTAGTATGTTTCAGGCAGTGTCACAGAACCTCCTGATATACATTCTGAGAGTACAACAACAAGCAAATAAACAGAATTTTGCCAGTCACATAGGCTCTCACACGCAGCTGTCTTATGGCACCCTCTCAGCACCAGGCATGCTGCTCCTAAGCAGCTGGTGATAAATCAGAGGAGAATCCTAAATGTTGAGGGTTAGGTGCTCAAAGCAGTTGGAGCCAGCAGGAGAAAAGGAGATGTTTTTGGAAGTGTCAGAAACAGACTATCGTATCTCCAGACCTCCCTGGCCTTCTGTCCCTAGCTCCAAGCACACACAGTTCCATGCTTGCTGTGTCTATCAAATATTTACACTGACTTTTTCAAATGTATACATTATTTACAGTCCATAAAATATTTACATGTCATGCTAAATATACATCCTATTTCTGCTGTGCTGTATTATTCCCACTTTAAGCCAGGGATAACTCTGAGGAATGTTCCCCAAATCATGAAGGGCTATGCTGAAGAAGAGTCAAGAGTGGACACATCAGGAGACAGAAGTGACACCTTCCCCTGGGCCAGTAAAGTCCCCCATTTCCATTCCTAGAGAAGCATGGCAGCAAAAACTGGTCCAAGAAAAAGCAACTGTTCTGTGTGGTCTTCACATAAACCCTTTATTCAGTTTTCAGCATGAATGAGCACTGGGCCCAAGGTCACTCTGAGTTCAAAACTGGCAAAGCTCTGACTCACCACTTAAAACAGCCATGCCAGTCCCATAGAAGCACCTAATGGAGTCATGGTCCCCGGATGAATTAGAAAATACCAGCTGTTCTACCTGGGTGCCCAGCCGTTCCCCTGGCTGCTCAACTTTAGGAGAGCCACCATACCCACCACCTCTCTCATGTATTAGTCTCTCGTGGTAAGGTCTAATTGTGCTGGCTATAAACCCAATTCCTCAGAGTTTGTCCTTCTGTATTATAACACCAGTGTGTGTCACTGCACAAAATGCCACACAACATTTCATCCTCTCTGTTTCCTCACCATTGTAGAGTCAAAGGGACCATCTACCACCAAAACTTGCTCCTCCTCTTTGTTCTTTGCCCATGTCTCCAGGAGAATACCAATGCCTGACTTTCAACTTGATCTCTACTGTCTTTCCCAATGGGTTCATTCTTCCCTTTTGAGAGCAAGCTCTGCTCTTATTGCAGGGCAACTGTGTTCCTCAAGATCAGAAACATGCTCTTGATGACTTCTTTGCAAATAGAATGATGGTGTCCAGGGGTGGGTACTGTGCTATCGGAGGGCAAATACTCATAATTTCAGAATAAATAATCCTTTGTTAACGTCCTTCCACAGATGCCTAAAGAAGAACGACTTTGTGGGTGACACAAAATTTTCATTGATTGAATCACAGCATTCCTTCAAATGCTGATGGAAGCCTCCCTGGGGCAGAAACCAGTATCTCTAAGACTTGAATAGCAATGGCTTCCGTCAGCTTTTCCTATAAAGATGGGTCACTAGTTTTGGCACAGAGCAAGTCCAGCTCGCTTCCATGCCTCCCTGACTGACTGTATACCCTTATAAAAAGAGACTTTGCTCAGCATTGAGGCCCCTTTTGCCCTTCTGACCTCTCTGACACCATGTTGCCATGTCTGCCTTTCTCCTTAGGAGAACACAGCTAACGCTGCCATTTTGGAAGCAGAGACTAGAATGCTCCTCAGACACCTTATGGACACATGGATTTGGAGTTTTGAAATCTCTACCTGGTGAGAAGTAATTTTATGCTTATTAGTCTATAGTAATAGAAGGGAATACCTGCTCATTATAGCATGAACATTATGAATAAAGTATCCAGCTATCATTTCTGCAGAGGGTTCAAAGTTACTTCGTTGGAAACATATATGCATTTTCTCTATGTATTATGTAAAGAACTCTATGCATTAGTCTTCCAGAAATGGATTGTCAAGAGTGGATGAATTACTGCCACATACTGTTCAGGCTTCTAAAACAAAATAGTGTAAGCTGAGTAGCTTATAACGAAAAGAAATTTATTGCCCACAGCTCTGAAGGGACCCAAGATAAAGGGACCAACAGACTGGGTATCTGGTGATGACTTGCAGCTTTCTGGTCCAAATGGCTGAAATCTCTCTCTCTCTCTCTCTCTCTCTCTCTCTCTCTCTCTGTCTGTCTGTCTGTCTGTCTGTCTGTCTCTCTCTCTCTCTCTCTCATCTCCCACTCAAGAGGGTCCCACCCTCACAATCTACCCATTTACTGTGTGTTACTTGTTGTTATCTTAGTGGGAAAATATCTGGGTCAAATTTTAAACATTTATTTTGGCTGATCCTTTCGAGGTTTCTGTCCACTGTCATTGGCTCCATGGCTTTGGGGCCCATGTGTGTTGAGTCACAACATGACAGGGAGCATGTGTTAGAGGAAGGTGGCCTCCTTCTTGGTAGAATACAGAAAGAATAAGGGGAATGTCAAGAGACAAGGTGCACCCTTCAAGAGCGTGACACAGTGACTTCCTCTAGTGAAGCTACATCTCCTACATTGC
Source organism: Mus pahari (assembly GCF_900095145.1). Taxonomy (NCBI): domain Eukaryota; kingdom Metazoa; phylum Chordata; class Mammalia; order Rodentia; family Muridae; genus Mus; species Mus pahari. Next base: position 672,536 of record NC_034604.1, on the reverse strand, counting down.
ATGAAGCTATGAATTTATCTGTGATAAAGCCATTGATGGAGTCAGTGCCTTAATGATCCAATACTCTGTTAGTGCCACCAGCTGGAGGCCAAGGCTTGAACACGTGAACCTTTTTAAGAGACTCTGAAAGTGCCTATGTTGGAATTTAAGAATTCAATATGAGCAAAGAATGAATGCTTTCAGATCACACACCCAAACCTTGACATTTGTTTTACACTTAAAAGTACAGCATTCACCAGAAATAGACTCCAGTTCCTCCAACCCTCACCCCATCCCCACCTCAAAAAATTCATCCAAGGCAACATTGCTATGTGATAATTGTGTGACCCAGGGATCCATCTGGGAGGGGCATCTCTCCTCAGTACAGTTTCGGCCAGTTCTCCTTGTGATGACTCCTGCCCTCCAGGTTACCCATTCCCCTCACTGGCTGAGACTTAGCCAATGCCAGGCTCACCATGCCAGGGACATTGGGGTGTGAGTATTCCTTGGGGCAGAGGCTTTATACGGAACACTCAGGAAGGGAAGTTGAGGACAGGGGTGGGAGAGGAGGAAAGGAAGAAGGAAGAAGGGAGGGAGAGGAAAGAAGGGAGGGAGGGAGGGAGGGAGGGAGAGAGAGAGAGAGAGAGAGAGAGAGAGAGAGAGAGAGAGAGAGGAGAGGGAGAGGACTCATGGCCATGACGCCTTCAGCAGGGGAGGCGCCCAGTGTGGAGAAAATCCCTGATAAGGTATCAGGTGGGAATCAGAAGTTGTTTGGCCCCATCCCAGCTGGACTTCACCTTCCTGACAGACACTCAAAGCCCTGGACTTTGCTGAAGAAGAATGCCATCAGTGTTCTAAGGCTGCCTTCAGCAGGGAGGCAGAAGTAAATGTAGCCCTCCACCACCAAGCCCCCTATGCTCCTTGTTTACTTGGAACAATATAGAGTTATCTTATAAGTGAGGAGGGGCTCACAATTGAGAAAATGCCTTCATACTATTGATCTGTAGCACGTTTTCTTAATTAGTGGTTGATGTGGGAGGGCCCAACCCAACCGTCGGTGGTGCCATCCCTAAGCAAGTGCAGCAGGCTGAGAATGCCAGTGGGTAGCATTCTTCATGGTCTCAGTCTCTGTTCCTGCTGCCAGATTCCTGCCTTAAGTTCCCCAGACTTCCCTCAGTGATGGTTGACCTGGGAGCTCTGAGATGAACTAACTCTTTTCCTCTCCCAAGATGTTGGCGTATGCTTTTATATGGAGCCTGGGATCAGAGGCAGAGAAGAATAAAGTTATTCAGCAAATTAATTCTGGAGATAAAAGTCAAAAACACAGAGCATAAAGCTTCTGAGGCCAGCCCAAAAGTCAGTGGCCCATCCCATCCCTAGGGCAATGCCCATCGCCAGGGGAGCGGGATGCCTATCTCAATGTTCAGTGTGTGGAGGTACAGGGAGGGAGAAGGAAGCTCAACTACTTTTTGTCTAATTCACCTTTTTACTCTTTTAAAAATAGGAAAGTTTATATAATGTCTTGTCTAAGAAATAATTATACTGAAGCTCTTATGTAAACATCCCCAAAGGCAAGTGACAAAATATGGCTGGCTTCTGAAGCGGAGGCTATCCCTCACTGGTACACTGCTTTACCGACTTCACTAATAACCCTCCCCACAAGGGGGCGCTCTGCCCCACTTACCTCACAGCTCCTCCCACCAGGGGATGCTGTCCTACATATCTCACCATGCCTCCCTCTGGAGGACACTGGGGTCCCCCTACCTCACAGCCCCCCTACAGTAGGCAATACTCTTCCCTACCTGACTCACAGCTTCCTACTCCTAAGGTTGGGGCATCTTTTAACTTCCACAGTAGAATTACTTTAGTCACATCTTTAAAGCTTCCTGTGTCCAGTTAGAATAGTATTTGAAAGGATGATTGTTGAGGCAGGCACAAGTACCTGAAATTTGAATGAGAAATTACTCAACCCAGTTTTTTGTTTGTTTGTTTGTTTGTTTGTTTTGTTTTCATGAGTCATAGGTTGAAAAATATGTCAGATTTCAAAGTTCACAATGATTTTAGTGAGAATCATGCCTATATATGCTTGCGTTGTATAAACATGGAGTATTGTGAGAGAATACCTAATGGCCACTGCTTCAAAGCCCAGTTCTAAGCCATTATCCAGTCAAGAGCTAGAACAAATGTTCATTCCGTACCCAGCATTCCCTAAATCCCCAGAGGGGCTCAGGTAGTGAAATACTATGCTAGAATCTTGTGTGACTTGCAGCAGCAGTAAAGATGGCTAGGTTAGACAGGGTCCAGTCCAAGATGTGCAAAGAACCTGACACTGGTTCATTCCGGGAACAAGTCCTTTACCTTTGATTCTGGCCCAGCCAGAGCAGGGTCATTAACTGCCCATTAAGGACCTCTCCTGTGCATCAGATGAGGGGATGCCACCTGTAGAGACTGTGGAGGGAGACTAAAAGAAGCCATAGTAACCCAAGGCTGAGAAGATAAAGACCCAAGAGAAGGTGCCTGAGGATCTTCACACATGAGTGCTCAGGGCCCAGAGAGCATGATGGAGTATACCTAAGGAGCCCTGCTTTTGTGGGGCTTTCCAGGGGTTTCAGAAGACCTTGCTTCTGGCTTTTATTCTTCCTGTGCCTACCTTTGCTTTGTACCTGTGATAACCAAGGACAAAGGGCTTAGAGACAAGCTTCTTTCAGAAAGGGACCGGGTAACAGTCTCAATTAATCTATCAACGGATCTTAATTAAATGCCTACTATGCTGCATATAGGATGCTTGAGTGGAAGAATAAGAGGGCACCATCGTCTTCTGAAAGGGCCCACTGTCTGCCTGGGCATAAAATAACACACAGCACACTACTGTCAGCTCTTGACTTTGTGCCTCCCGCCACTGAATGTGTTTTAAGAGCGAGATAAGTGCAGGCTAGGGCATTGGAGGTGGACTTCAAGGGCACCAGGAATATTGCAATAATGCAGCTGCAGGCTAGGTCTGCTTTATAGAATGCTGAGGGCAAACAGCTAGACATGGCTCCTGAGGTCTGGGGGAATCTTCAGAGGGCAGCAAAAGATACCAAAATTTGAAAGGATCAGTAACTGTATGAGAGAAAAGTACTTCTGCATAATTTGGTACCATATCTACAACATAAAAAAACTATCTCCTTGCATTAGCTCTTTGCTTCCTGGGCCTCATATATACCTTATGAGGTATATGTGTTTGTAAGAGCTGCACTATCAAAGTCATTCATGAGTGACATTGGGTCTGTGGAAAGGCTAAGATGGATTTCCAAAAGAATCTGTGTGTGTGTGTGTGTGTGTGTGTACAGCACAGTGTGTATCTGTGTACATATGTGTGTGTGTGCACAGCACAATGTGTGTGTGCATAGCACAGCATGTGTGCATGTGTGTACAGCACAGCATATATGCATATATGTGTGCATGTACAACATAGTGTGTATGTATGTGTTTATGTGCACAGCATGTATGTGTGTGTACAGCATAGCAGGTATGCACATATGTATGTGTATACAGCACAGTGTGTATGTGTATGTTTATGTGTGTGTGTGTACAGCAGTGTGTATGTGTGTTTTTGTGTGCAAGTACAGCACAATATGTATGTGTGTGTGTACAGTACAATGTGTGTGTGTGTG